>NC_046160.1:48627534-48677207 GCF_011064425.1 Rattus rattus
TAAAAAAAATGTTTCCTTCAGGTTCCGGCGGTGTCTCAGGCAGGGCTCCTGCCTCACCTGGGCCCTCTCCCACGGGAGCCCAGAGGCCTTATACAGTTTCCTCTTGGGCCAGGGATGTGGGCAGGGGTGGGCAGTGTTGGTGGTCTCTTCTGCTCTGCAGCCTCAGGAGTGCCCACCTGACCAGGCGGTAAGGTATCTCTCCCACAGGTTCTGGGAGCAGAGAGCTGCTGCGGGCCGGGATCCGTGGGTCGCTGCATATATTTTTAAGTTGAGTGACACATACTTATTTCAAGTTAAATTTGTAGCTGGTACATTCAAAATACAGTTTCTTTTATTCTAGAAATCTTTTAACAAAATATATTTCTTTGACTTCTATTAGGAAGAAACAAAAGAAGGCATTTAAAGTTCAGAATGGCATTCAAGGAGAGGAAGTGTGGAGGCAGAGTCAAGTGAGCCAGGACCATGAGCCGTTTACTCTCCTTGACCAAGGTTTAGAAATGGTGAAGATTTTTTTCATTGGGTGTTTTATTTATTTACATTTCAAATGTTATCCCCCTTCCTGGGTTCCCCTCTACTAACATCCTATCTCATACCCTTTCCCCCTGCTTCTATGAGGGAGCTCCCCCACCCACCCACCCACCCACCCACCCACCCACTTACTTACCGCACTAGCATTCTCCTATGTTGGGGCATCAAACCCAGGCACGATTGCTGATGCCAATGGTGAAGATTTTATAGTACAAAAGAATCTGTAAACTTGTTTGCAGGAAACTGGTAGGTCAAGCTAATAAAATATTACATAATTGTCTCCTGAGTTATAGAAAGGTATACTTCTATTTTAGTTTTAACTGTGTTGACAATTTCTTTTCTCTCTCCACCTCTCTCTATCTTTACCTCTTCTTTTCTTTTTTCTTTCTTTCCATTCTTTTTTTTTAAAAAGAAGCTATTGTCTTAATTGTAGTTTCTATTGCTTCCATGAAACACCATGACCAACAAGCAAGTTGGGGAGGAAAGGGTTTATTTGGCTTACATTTCCACATTGCTATTCATCACCAAAAACAGTCAGGACAGGAGCTCAAACAGCAGGAATCTGCAGGCAGGAACTGATGCAGAGGCCAAGGAGGGGTGTTCTGTATTGGCTTGCTTGGCCTGCTTTCTTGTAGCATCCAGGATTCCTTCCTAGGGTAGTGGACTTCCACTGTGGTCTGGGTCCTCCCCCATTGATCACTAACTGAGTAATTGCCCTACAGTTGGACCTTATGGGGGCCTTTTCTCAATGGTGGCTTTTTTCCTCTGACGACTCCAGCTTGTGTCAGGTTGACGCTCAAAACCAGCCGGTACAGACATCTAACAAAATTTTAGTTAAATACCACACATGGATCAGAGCAGTCTCTTTCTTCAATATTCTTGATACAAGAGCCTTAGAAATTAGGAAACAATTTTCCTAGGAAGAGGGTAGCCTGCCAGAACATCTTGATCCAACTTGAATGGGAAACTCCTGAGGAGCGACTAATGCTAGTGAATAATTGTGCTCAGCTGCCCAATCAGCAGTGTGGCCAAGTGCCTGACATCTGCATCTCCACTGCTCAGTGTCAGTGTCACCAGGAACAAGAATTAGAAGTCAACGATCCAGAAAAGCTCAGTCTTAGTGCACGTTTCCTTCTCACAGCTTAGTCTTTCCTTTCTCAAGATAGGGTTCCTCCGTGCTGCCCCTGCTGTCCAGGAATTCACTCTGTAGATCAGCACAGATCATGGACATGGGCATGGCGTCTGGTGAAGTGCAGATCACGGAAGTCTTTTTTTTTTTTTTTTTTTATTAACTTGAGTATTTCTTATTTACATTTCGAGTGTTATTCCCTTTCCCTGTTTCCGGGCCAACATCCCCTAACCCCTCCCCCTCCCCTTCTCTATGGGTGTTCCCCTCCCCATCCTCCCCCCATTACCACTCTCCTCCCAACAGTCACGTTCACTGGGGGTTCAGTCTTGGCAGGACCAAGGGCTACCCCTTCCACTGGTGCTCTTACTAGGCTATTCATTGCTACCTATGAGGTTGGAGCCCAGGGTCAGTCCATGTATAGTCTTTGGGTAGTGGCTTAGTCCCTGGAAGCTCTGGTTGCTTGGCGTTGTTGTTCATATGGGGTCTCGAGCCCCTTCAAGCTCTTCCAGTTCTTTCTCTGATTCCTTCAACGGGGTCCTGCTCTCAGTTCAGTGGTCTGCTGCTGGCATTCGCCTATGTATTTGCTGCATTCTGGCTGTGTCTCTCAGGAGAGATCCACATCCCGCTCCCGTCTGCCTGCACTCACGGAAGTCTTTTGAAGAGACTTAATTCTTGTAGAAAATGAACTGTTCTTCATCTTGGGTATCTTGTTCAGAGGCATGGTGTCCAGGGGCAGGAACTGGGTGAGCTCCAGGCTGTTGTTCACCACCCTGCCCTTGGTGCTAACCACCCTGCTGGTAACCCAGGTGTGACAATCACGCTTGCTGCCTTCAGGCAAACCCTACGATGGTTATTTTTAAATGGGATTTATGTTTAAGAGCTGGAAGGAAATTCTCCTGATTAAGACTGCCCCTTTTTTATTCCTATCTTCATTGTTGGGGGGGGGCACACAGCCTTTTCAGTTTCTTAACCTTGAAATTGTTAGCTGAGTTGTATAAGACTGAAGAAATAGATGGATGGTGGTGATAATTGGTCTTCACGGGTGAGGAGGAATGCATTTATGGAATGATAAACTGAATACTTAAATGAAGAAAACTCAACTTATAAAATTAGAGCCATAACCTGTGCTCTGTTGCAGAAAATAAGGTACAGCACAGAAGAGAAATAGGACAGCAAGTTACCTAGAGAGTGGGCTGGATTACACGTACGCTGTTTTCACTTGTTTTTCAGGAAATCAGATCTGAAGCAAGGAAGTTACAATATCAAGTGAGAAGACTTTGAGTAGGTAAGATTTAAACAGTTCATTTATTTCTTGTTGCTACCCACTTACATCAGACTTAACAGTTTTCTTTTGAATGAAAGAGTTAGATTTTAGTCTGAAGCTTAATGGTTTATAGGGATGCATTTTTTATCAATTAAACATGGCCTTTGATAGCTTCATATATGTACATAACACATTCTGACTACTCTCACTCACTCACCATCTCAGATCTCCCTCTCACCCCTAGATAATCTTTCTCCTTACACATGACTTTTCCACACTTGGCCCAAAGTATTTTTAAAATAAAAATTTCAGTTAAATTCTTTATGGGGTGGGGAGTGAATATGATTAGAATATGTTGCATTTAATACTTAATCTTTCCTCAGTCATTAATAATAAGTGAAGTGGAAGGCAGTAAAATGTAGAAAGGGTGATTGGCATTAGACCACTCCATCATGATCCAACAGAGTACAGCATATTAAAAGCTCTTTTTTTCTAGGAACATTTTAAAAGCACTTTTAGGGTTACGGTCAAATTGAAAGGTCTGTGTCACCTACCTATGGCTTCCTGGATTGCCCCTAAGCCCTGGCACCTAGGTCTTTTATCATCTTCATGGCTTTGCATTTTCCAGAATGCCACAGGCTGAAATCACAGTATGTACCCTTCATACAGTCAGAGTGGCTTTCTTCACTTGGCGTTATGCATTGGGAATCATCTCACGGTTCGATAGCTTGTTTTTCAATGCCGAATAAAACATTCCTTTCTGTATGCCTCAGTTGACTTATCCATTCACCTAGTGAAAGATATTTTATTTGCTTCTACATTTGGGCAATGGTGAAAAACCTCCCATAAGTATCTTAGCGCATTTAAGTTGTTAACTCCTTTGGACAAATACCAAAGCCTGTGACTGATGGATTGTGCAGTAAGATATGGTTTGGTTCCTAAGAAATCACAGATTTCTCTCTCAAAGTGTTTGTATCATTTACCATTTGGTCTTAGTTTGGGTTTCCATTTCTGTGAAGAGACACCATGAACAAGGCAACTCTTATAAAGGGCAACAATTAATTGGGGCTGCTTACTAGTTCTGGGGTTCAGTCGATTATCATCATGGTGGGAATCATAGCAGCATCCAGGCAGGCCTGGTGCAGGAGAAGGAGCTGAGAGTTCTACATCCTGATCGGAAGGCAGCCAGGAGAAGACTGTCTCATGGGCAGCTAGGAGGAGGGTTTCAAAGCCCACCCCTATAGTGACACACTTCCTTCAACAAGGTCACATTTATTCCAACAAGACCACACCTCCTAATAGAGCTACTCCCCAGGCCGAGCACATTCAAACCAGCACACATTCCCGTTAGCAATGAATGAAAGCCCCTTTCATTCTATATTCTCACTCGTACTTGCCACCATTCAACTAACTCGCCAGAGAGGCACAGAGCTGAATCTCGTTGATTTCACTGATGCATATGAGCAACTTCATATGTATTTGCCTATGGCATTTCTTTTCTAATGAAATATCTGTTACAGTGTTTGATCATCTCCAAAACCTGAGATTGCTTCCATATTATCTCTTAGTACATTGTTATTTTCATCTTACATTTTTGTCTATGTCTACTTTAAGTAATGTTTTGAAGGGTGTAAAGCCTAAATCTAGATTCATCATTTACATTGGGAGTTCAGTAATTTAATAGCAATTTTTGTTTGTTTTAAATATTTTATTAGTTGATAGCTTTGTATAATACACTTTGATCACATTCACTATGTTAGAGTTAAAGTGTGTCATTGTTGACTTTTGCCAATGATTAGGCAGCTCGTGGTTTTGTAACTTGTGTCTGTGGGCATGCTAATGTGTTTCATTGGCTTATCACAGTAAATGTGTAAAGTCAGGTAGGCTCCGCTCTCCCTCCTTAAATGTCGTCTTGACCATCCGGACTCCTTTGCCACTCCACATACAGACTGAACTTAGCTTGCTGTTATCCACAAAATAACTTTCTGTATTTTGACTGTGACTGAGTTGGATCTGTAGGTCAGCTTGGAAAGAATGGACATCTAGAAAACCCTGAGTCTTCCTGTCAACTGATGGTTCCTCTTTAAGTTTTCTTTTATCAGAGTTTGGTTGTTTGCCTCATAGAGAGCTTACACATACTTTGTTAGTTATGTTTGGGAGCTTACACTTGGGGTGCAAATGTGTCATTTTTAATGTTTTAAATGTGTGTAGGTACTTAATTGGCATGTATGTGTGTGCACCGTGTGCACGTAGTACCTCTAAGGCCTGAAGAGGACATTGAACCCTCTGGGACTGGAGTTTGACTGTTGTGACCCATCATGTGGGTGCTGGGAATCAAAACTGAGTCCTCTGGAAGAACAGTCATTGCTCTTGACAGGTGATCCATCTCTTCAGACCATGTGTGCTTTTTATTTTAGATTTGCTTTACTTATAATGTTATACTGATAAGCAGTAAACGTATATGTAACATCTATATTCTGGAACTTTCTATGAATACTTTTTAGTGCCAGAAGGAATTTTGTCTGTTCTTTCTGGTCCTCTGCATAGAAAGTCATGGCACCTAAAATCAAAGATAGTTTTATTATTTCCTTTTCAGTACATATAAGATTTCTTTCTCCTTTTATTTCATTAGATGGGACTTAAAAGCCACACTGGAACGTGTGGTGGGAGGAGACAAGTTTGCTTAACCGCTGATGTGATGGAGAAACAGCTGGCCCCTTAGCAGTAAGCATATTGCCTGCAAGGTTTACATGTGGATTATTTTCATCAAAGAAGGACATCCTTACAGTGATACTTTGTTTTTTAAAATCACAGTGAGCTATTGGGGCTTTCCAAAGGTGCTTTCTCTATTTATTGTTAAAATATGCTTTTAAAAGAACCACAGAAACACTGACAAGGAAGACCATATCTTGATCTGTAAAAAAAATCCTAATACATGTAAAAGGATAGAAATTATGTAAACATAACAAGTGGAAAAAATGACCAAAATACAACTTAAATATCTGCAAATACCTAAGAGTTTATTTCATTAAGTAATTACAAAGTCAATGAAAAAATTACTAATAAAAGCAACAACATTTGGAATGAAATGATGCCTAAAACTGCCTAAAAGTGTATCACACTTTAGCAGTCAGTGCTGCTAAAGCTCTGAATTTTTTCAAAATATAATTTTTGGCTTTAATTAAAAATTCTTAAATTCCTTTCTTTTCTTCTCTCCGGGCCCTCCCTTCCATGTCCCCTCAAATATCCTTTTTCCTCGTAAATGAATGTCATCTTTTTCTTTGATGAATTTTTTGCATATATGTGTGTGTGTGTGTGTGTGTGTGTGTGTGTGTGTGTGTGTGTGTGTGTGTTTAACCTTGCTTTATAGGATTTCAGGACTGACTGTAGCGGTAAAGAAAAATAAAGACATCTCGACTGGTTCCCGAGTGTACTGCTCCGCACTTTCCTCTGGGCTCCCTCTGACCCAGGTGATCTGAGAGCTGTTCCAGTGTGGTGCCTTGCCACGCTGTTTTGCTTTCACTCACAGTTCCTTTGGAGGGATGAAAATAAAGAATGCAGTACTCTGATACTTTGAAATGTATGAAGTCTCTGGGTAAATGATAGAGAAAATATGAGAATACAAATCTATTAATATCTGAATACAGAAAGAGTGTCTTGATAGTTCTTACAGAGAAGTCAGCACTGCCTATACCAGTAACCAGAGGCTAAGAAGGGAAGGAATTAGAGGACAGTATTCTTTATAAACATAGGTGCAACCCTGTTTCCAGGGAATCCTGCAGTGTCCTGATAGGATCACATATCACTGCCAAGATGGATTTATTTCAGAGATGCAAGATGGCTTCACATCTGAACATCTATAGATAAAATTTACAGAATAGATTCAGCAAGCAAACGGCTTTATGTTTTAAATATAGAAAAAGGTTTGATATAAGTTAACCCTTGTTTATTATAAAGCTAAAACCTCCGAGTAAACTAGAGACTGAAGGGCTTTTGCCCTATATGATACAGGTATCTGTGGAAAACCTATGTACAGCCTCATTTCTAAATTGGAACACTCAGGTGCTTCTTCTACAAGAACAGGAACAAGGCTCCAGAGCTCACTGACCACTTCCTGTTAGACTGCTCCCATCAGTTGATGAATGGAGTCTCTCTGGTCTCTCTGATGGCGATTATGCTAGGCTCCAGTCCCAACACTTCCAGCAGGCAGGACAAACTGTAGGTGGAAGGTTTTGTGGATGAGTTGGTCTGCCAATCCCTCCACTTGAAGCCTTGCCTGGTTACCGAGGATGTCCTCTGTTATTAGTAGTCTTCGCTAATATCATTCTCATAGGTTCCATGGAGTTTCCATGCACTTGGTTTCTACCTCACTCCTGAAATGCCTCCAAATTCCAGTCCTCTCTCCCTCCATCACCTCAACACCTGATCTCTTCTGTTCTCCTCTGCCCCCACCCCAGTTCATTCTCCAAATGTATTCTATTTCCCCCATTTCCAGGAAGATCTTTGTGTCCTCCACCCCCATTCCGCCATGTTTCTTAGGCTCTCTGGGCCAGTGGCTTGTAGCATGAGTATCATTTACTTAACAGCTAATATCTGTTTATAAGTGAGTACACACCATGTTTGTCTTTATGGGTCTGGGTTACCTTACATAGGATGATTTCTTTCTAGTTCCATACATTTGCCAGAAAATTTCATGATGCTATTTTTTTAACAGCTGAGTAATACTCCATTGTGTAAATGTACCACTTTTTAAAAATGCATTCCTCAGGTGAGGGACATCTCAGTTGTTTCCAGTTTCTGGGTATTACAAATAAAGCTGTTATGAACATAGTTGAGCAAATGTCTGTGTGGTAGAATGGAGCATCCTTTGGGTATATGTCCAGGAGTGTTATTGCTGGGCCTTGAGGTACATCAATTCAAATTTTTTTGAGAAACTTCCATATTGATTTCCAAAGTGGATGTACAAGTTTGCCCTCCCACCAGCAATGGAGGGGTGTTCCCCTTGCTCTACATGCTCACCAGCATGAGCTGTCACTTGAGTTAAAACAAGTAGTCTTAAACTCTTGGTAACATGCTCATTTATTTCCATCATTGCCTAAATACAACATTTTAAGAGATCAAACTAAACATCTGTAACTATTCCTTTCATCCATTTCTGAGAAAAACTACTGTGCATTCAAAGTTCCTGTCTACTGACCTGGAGTTTTACTCTCCCAGTATCTTTATATTGAAAAACTGCCCAACCGCCCCAGGGCTTGTGATCCTCAGTATTTTCATAGATGAAGAACTACAGTGAGATTTTATGGTTAAAAATAGGTAGAGAATTCATAAGATGTCTGTTTCAAGGCCTATCAAACACCCAGCGAAAAGCAATTGCATTGATTCCTTGTTGTTTACTTGTATGTGTTATTGTCGATTACCCAGTGTCCACCCATGGCGATATGAATGAGGCCTAAGGACAAAGAGTGGAGAGCAGAGAATCAGTTTATAAATATTTGAAGGGTCGTGAATGCCGTGAAGGAAATGTCATGAACCAGCAGCTTAGGCGTGCATCACAGGGGAGAAAAGCTGGAAATTGGTGCAGAACCACAATTTTAAGGCAGGCAGAATGCAGCTCTAGTGGGAAGAAGAAACACTACCTTGTGAGTAATCATGTTTTCTTAGATTTCAAATTCACTATGTGAGAAAATATATAAGGTAGTGTTCTTTGTGCACAACCGATGCCTCTGCTTACTCGTTAAATTTTAAAGAGCCTTGGCCCATTTAGAGACAACAGTTAAGTGAAAGAGACACATGAGCTTCTCAAATCTCAGCCACTGCACATTAATTGGGCACCTGACCATGAAAATACCCCACACAAACAGAAAAGCTTTGTGAGGTGAAGGAGGCGCCATTGTACGCAAGCCCCTGAAATGCTTCAGAGAGCGCAGCACTTAAATGCCGGGTGACCACTCAGCTCATGATTTATGATTTAGAACACAAACCAGGCATCTTTTTTCCACATCGATGGGTATACCTCTTTGCTTTCATGAAAGGCTCGTTGTTTCATTACTTTTTTTAGTTAATTTGCTTGTGTTTCCCTTTTTGTAGTATACTTAGGGTCTGGCGACACTTGGTTTGTACATGATCTTAAAAGAGACAAGGAGTATCGCTCATGACTGTAACGAATTATGCTGCTAATAACTGCAGCTGTTGGTTATAGCCTCTGTAAGAATCTAATCCGCACAGTTAAAGACAACGTCAATTTAGTGTCAAATTAGATTATCTTGATTCTGTCGCTATTTTTACCTGCTTGATTTCGCCATGAAACTAAAGAAAAAAATCAATTTAATAATTTGATATATTTTTGGTGAAATCATTTTGCTCTTTTTCTTTACTGTTTAAAAGATTATGAAATGGTAATTTCATTAGTACCTAAGAGTTGTTACAAGGACTAGTGAGATGGCCCAGTGTATAGCAGCTTGCCACCAACACTGACAACTTGAGTTCTATCCCTGGACATGTAGTAGAAGGTGAAAACTAACTTCCACAAGTCCTCCTCTGACTTCTCCTCCTGAGCCCTGACACCCCAGTCCCAAATCTCCAAACACACACTGTATCAAGAAAAAGAAACATTGTTACATTTTGGACAGGACTATAAGCTATTTGAAGTCTGAAAGACAATATCATCTTTAAAATGTATACAAAGACTCATCTCTCTTATCCTTCACAAGAGCTGGTTCAAAATACATTAAGGACCTAAATGTGATTCCCAAACTCTTAATTTACTAAAGCAACAGTTCCCAAACTTCTTAATGCTGCAATCCTCATATTGTAGTAACACATGAGGATTTACACAATTATTTTTGTTGCTACTTCAAACATGTGTTTGTTACTGTTATGAATCGTAATTTAAGTATCTGGTATCCGAGATATCTGATAAACAACCCCTGTGAAAGGGTCATTTAACCCCCAAATGGGTCACAACCCACAGATTGAGAACTGCTGTACTAGAGGAAAACATAGGTAATACCCGGCAAGATATAGGCATAGGCAAGGACTTTCTGAAATGACTGCAGAGTACAGGAATTAACTTTGAGAACTGACAAATAGGATAGCCAAGGAAACAACCAGCAGAATGGGTATAGACGACCTTTTGAATGTCACAATAATTTTTGCCAACTCTACATTCAACGGGATATTAATGTCTAGAAACTATCTCAAAAATAACTCACTACATTGATAAGTGGCCTAGTCAATAAGCAGACTAGTGAATTGAGTATTTAATTCTGAAAGGAAGAAATACAAGTTACTAGTTGATATTTGAGAAATTGGGCAAATTCCTTAACCATCAGGGACACACACACTGAAACTACAGTGGGCTTCTGTCTCATCAGTCAGAATAGCTAGCAAGAAAACAGATAACCAAAACACTGTCCAGGATCTAGATAAAGAGGAATCTGTACATACTGATGGTGCAAACTTAAACTTGGGCAGCCACTGTGGAAGTCAGTGCAGACAGAGTTTTTGAAAAAAATCTAAAGAGAGGCTGGGCTATAGCTTAGTAAAATAATTGCCAGACCTGCATAAAGTCCTATCTCTCCAAGTAGATTTAAAATAATCTTTAACAACTTTTTGTTTATTTTTCATTTTTAAGACTTGTTCTTGTGTTCATTCAAATTAATTAATAATCACTAGTTACTTAATTAGATTCATTGACAATAACGTCTTCTCTCATATATCATGACTTCAGTTTTCCGTCCCTCCACTCTTTCTAGCTTCCCCCTCCATCTCCTCTCTCCTCCAGATCCACTCACACTCCTCCTTTCAGAATAGAGCAGTCCTCCAACAGACAAGAACCAAATACGATAAAATAATGCAACAAGCCAAGGAAAAGGGCCCTTAAGGCTGGACAAGACAACAGGAGGAAGAGAAGCTGAAGAGTCAGAGACACCCTGCTCCCACGGTATGCTATTCCACAAACACCAAGCGAACATTACAACACATCTGTAGAAGAGCTGGTGCAGCAGACCACACACTTGCCACTTCAGTCTCCGTGAGCTGAGATATGCTCTGCATGCTTGAGTCAATAGTCTGTTCTGGTGTCCCCCATTCCCTCTGACTCTACAGTCCTGTGCATTGAGCCTTAAGTTCCATTAGGCATTGGTTGCCCACTCCCACAAACTGCCCCAGCATTGCTTCAGCACATCTTACAGGCAGGAGAGATTGGAGGTCAAAGGTTTTGGTCTCAGTGCCTGCACTATTGGTGTTCTGTTCAGAAAGCTGTCTCCTGTGCTAACGACTTCAAGACTGTTCCCAACTTTTTCTTCTGTCAGGTTCAATGAGTCTGGTTTATGTTGAGGTCTTTGATTCCCTTGGACTTGAGTTTTGTGCAGGTGATAAATATGAATCTATTTGCATTTTCTATATGCAAACATTTAGTTTCATCAACACCGGTTGTTGGGGATGCCTTCTTTTTTCCATTGTGTATTTCTGGCTTTTTTTAAAATATAAAATCAGGTGTCCATATGTGTGTGGATGTATGTCCAGGTTTTCAATTTGATTACATTGATTTATGCATATGTTTTTATGCCCATACCATGTGGATATTATTACGATAGCTCTGTAACATAACTTGAAATCAAGGATGGTGGTGATCTCTACAGCAGTTCTTTCATTGTCCAGGATTGTTTTAGCTATACCTTGGTTTTTGTTCATCCATATGAAGTTGAGACGTGTACTTTCAAAGTCTGTAAAGAAGTTTCCTCTGTAAGTGGATGTCAATTGCATGTGTACCGTGTGTGTGTCTGTGTGTGTGTGTGTGTGTGTGTGTGTGTGTGTGTGTGTGTGTGTGTGTGTATGTGTAGGTGCCCCCAGAGAGAGCACCTGATGTAGGTAATAGAACTTGGACCTGCTAGAGGGGCAGCAAGTCATCTTACTAGCTGCTGTGTCATCTCGCCATCTCTTCTGCTGTGCTTTTGGCGTGATACTGGGTATTTTCATTCTACCATTTCTATTGGATTTCCTTTTCAAGTCTTAATATTCGTGTTAAATAGCCCGATTGATGACTTCTGCACCCATATTGTCAATTTCTTCATGTTTTGTTGACTCTTCCCTCTGTGTGGCTAAATTCCCACTTACGATCCTGGATTGGATCCATCTCCTGTTTAAATCCTCATTTATATCATTGATTATTTCTATGGAACTTTAGGAATTTTCATATGGATCACTACCGATTTCATTATCTCTCAGTTCAGTCCTTTGGGAGAGCCATGATGCTGCATTCTTCATCTTCCTCGCCTGGCTCTTGAGATTTATGGTTTGGTTATTTCTCCTTTTGTCAGCAAGGGGATGGTTATTGAGTGCTTAGTTGTGACGTTTCCATCTCCCATGACCACTCAGCAAGGAAGAGATAAGCTGTGTAGAAAGCATCAACTTGTACATGATAAAGAACCACATGATATACTTGATTTAGAACAAACTATAATGCTCCAGGGTGTCACCAACCACTGTGGAAATGGAAGGAGGAAAACTACTGTAGAGGAGGCTCAGAAGCTAACAGTCTGTAAGGTAACTGGGGAAGTAGAAGTGGAAGAGAAGAAGGAGCCAGGAAGAGAAGGAAAGGGCTAAATAAATGAAAGCGGAAACAGGGAGGGGAAAGTAAAGCTGGAGGGCAGGGAAAGTGACAGATTGGCAAAAAGGAAGAAAGGAAAGGACAGCTAAGCTGAACAAATATGTGGTGGGGAGATGGGAGAGGAAGAGAAGTTGAGTGCTTTGTGCACTGTGAAGAGAGGCAGAACTGGAGATGCTACAGCAGCACATTACAGAGGAATGGTCTGATGTGACAGCCTGTGCCATGGTGATGACTCTGCCCATGCTATTGCCAAGGGCCATGTCCAAGTCTGTGGCCCTATCGCAGCAGAGGTCTGTGTGGACGTCCATTGCTCATGTGACTACCAAAGGCCATGGGGACATCCCTGGACTGGGTTGGCCATATTGATATCTGAGGGCTATACTGAGCTGGCCCTTTCCTCTTCTCCAGATGTGACACTCAGGAGAGCTGGCCCCATCACATGGGCAGCAATGGAGAGCTGACCCCACTTCATGGGTGAGGAGAGCTGTCAGGCTGATGAACTCAGCTACCACCCAGATCCAGATGCAGGGCTTTGAGCTGCCCCACTCCAACATCTACACCACCCATGGGCTACTGGAGCATCTAAAGCAACTGGTCCAGTAGACCCAAAGCTACAAGAGCTCCACGACATATGGCAACAACAGGATATCCGAGGTGTCCTCTGAGGATCTGGTATTGATCATGTTGCAGAAGCCGGAGGCTTCAAACCAGACTAATGACTCATTGCAATAAACATTTACAAGTAAAGTTGTGTGGATAAAAGGGTATAGTGTGGGACACACCAGGACACACTACAGCTTCAACAGCAAGATGATCTATCTATCTATCATCTATCTATCTATCTATCTATCTATCTATCTATCTATCTATCTATCTATCTATCTATCTATTATCTATCTATCATCTATCTATCTATCTATCTATTATCTGTCTATCATCTATCATCTATCTATCTATCTATCTACCTACCTACCTATCATCTATCTATCATCTATCTATCTATCTATCTATCTATCTATCTATCTATTGTCTATCTATCTATCATCTATCATCTATCTATCTATCTATCTATCTATCTATCTATCTATCTATAATTTTCTTTTGCTGGGGAGGTTGCAAGGGTGAATGGTGGGTAGGAAGAGGTGGGGACATAACATAAAAGTCTTCCCTTTCAAATAACCTACACAGTGCCTATACGTAATTAGCGTCTGACAATCTTAAGTTTAAAGACTTCGTCTGCTCTCAGATGCACAGGCTCGGAGAAGAGCCTTTCACAGATCTGCTTAGGGAGGAATCACAGGATTCTGGTACCCACAGCCAATCCTATATTGTCTCTAGTGCAGCCTGTCAAAGGACTGAAAGTATGTTTATCAGTTTCTTCTCACGCTGGTGTGATAAAATACTCTGACAAAAAGTGACTCGAACTGTGAATTGGAATTTACCCTTTCTCTAAGTTTGTTTTGTCGGTGTAGACACTATCCTAGTGACTAAATAGAAAAGCAAGTAACGGATACATAGGCAGCTTCTCTCTGTCAGCAGGGGCAGCTTCTTCTTCCCGATGCCAGTGATGATGACCTTTTACATCCGGGCAAACTGCAAGCTATCCACAGAATGTTTCCCAAAAGGCCATTGGTTTTATAGATCAGATGATGTTATTTCCACTACTCTCACTGAATGAAGAGGATAGTTCATGAGAAGAAGACCACTGTGATTCATCTGTTTCTGTATGCCATCCACAGGAATGCATTGAGCTATGCCAAGGAGGTGTTTCTGTCCTGCAGACTGACGTTGGGTACCTCACCATACCCCTGTGAGATTTGTGTCGCAATCAAATGATTTATCTAGGGTGGTTTACGAACTATATGTTGTAGTCTGGAAGAAACACTGTAAAACCCACAGGAAAAGATACCTTTTAGTTCCTTTAGGCCAGTATGACCTCTGAGGCATCCTTTAGCCAATGTTTCTGCTTGCTGTTTATAGAATTAGGTAATGTTTAAAAGTTACATCTTAAAGCAGATGATAAAAAACAATCAAAATATCATAATAAAATGTAAAAAGATAACGAAGTGTAAGATAAGCACTATAAAACAGTCAAAGACAAGCCAAGAATTAAAAAGAAAGATTAGAGAGAGATGATAATGAAAACTGAAAGATTAAAGAAAATCTTGAAAGAGCAAATATTAGCTACAAGAGGAACCTTAAGTCCAAGAACAGGGTGTATCTATTATGAGTGTGTGATAACGATGGTCGGAGTTGGAAGGAAGGCAGAGCCCAGCTGTTAAATGGACCATCTGGGCTGAGACTGTGGACAGTCCCCAGGCTTCAGCCTCCATTCTTGCTGGGAGTCTGACCAGCACTCCTGTTCCCCAGAGAGGTGGTTTCATCAGCACAGGGGGAGTTTTGAGCCTTGAAGGTCCCTTCATGCATTTCCCCAACATGAGCTCACTCCTGATTTCCAGTCAGGCAGAGATTACCACACTCTGTCTCTCCCTCCAATCTTTTAGCATATTTAAATATGTCCATTTTTGTACTTGTTTATTCAGACAAAAAGAAATATTAAAATGAAAATCCCCTAAATTTTACGAGTGAGTCATTCCACAAATGATATAATTTAAATTATTCTTATGCCAGCCAGGACCAATTTCTATGACAAAATTAAAGGATCTATTTTCATACAGAAAATTCTAAAGGGTAAGTCACCTCCTTCATTATCTACTGTGTAATATGAGTGGCCTAGACTGGCTTGATCAGTTTTATAGATAGTTTAAAATAGTTTTAGAAACACATGGTTTTGCCAAGGTCTTTCCTTCTAATTGAATACAAACAAATTTTCTTAAATTAATGTCACTGATAGGAATGATGAATATACTTTTCCTTATAGTGCATTCAGTTCGCTTTATTCCTTCCATTTGAAATAATTATGGTCAGAATGATTTGATTTAAGGAAATACTTTTAAATAAAATTTCATCTTGATTTGATTCCCCGTTGACTAATGTGCTAAAGTAAGTCCTACGGCCTGTTTGAATAGTACCAGATGCATGTTATGAGGTTATAGGTCGTAATTATCATATCGAAATGACACATTATAATCATTACGATTCAGAAAGATCTTCTGCAGAAGAGGAGGTGAAAAGATTGTGCCAGCTAGAGGGGACGGAGAACTCCAAGGAATTAAGGCCTCCTAGACACAAGCAGACTGAAGGAATATGAATTCACAGGGATTAAAGCCGCATGCCCAGGACCTGCGTGGGTTTGTTTCAGATGGAGCTCTAGAGATGAGAGAAGTGGATACAAAGCTCCATCCCTAACCCCAAAGCTATCTCCAGTTGATAATTAGTTTTCTACAAGGGAGTCTTACCAGAGGAAAAAATACTTTTAAAAGAATTAATTTGTATATTTACTTTACATCTTGATTTCCCAGTCCTTCCTCTCCTCCCAGCTCCACACTTATGAATCCCTCCCCACATTGACCCCTCTCCTCCTCAGAGAAGAGGAAGTCCCCCTTAGGTACCACCCCACCTTGGGACATCCAGTTGCAGTAGGACTAAGTGTATCCTCTCAGATTGAGGCCCAACCAGGCAGTCCAGTTAGGGAAGGGGATCCAATGGCAGACAAAGAAGTCAAAGAGATTCTACTCCAGTTGTTAGGGGACCTGCATGAAGGTCAGCATCACAGCTGCTGCAAATGTGTAGAGGGCCTAGATCCAGCCCCTGCATGCTCTTTGGTTGGTGGCTTAGTCTCTGTGAGACCCTATGGTCCCAGGTTAGTTGACACTGTATGTTTTCTTGTGGTGTTCTTGACCCCTCCAGTTTGCTCAATTCTATCCCCCGCTCTTCCATAAGACTCCCAAGACACCACCTGATGTTTGGCTGTGGGTTTCTGCTTCTATTTCCATTCGCTGCTAGATGAAGCCTTTCAGTAGACTGTTAGGCTAGGCCCCATTCTGCAAGCATGGTTCTGCACCACAGTGTCAGCAATTGGCTCTCTTATATGGGATGTGGCCAGATTTTGTGTTGAAGGTTTTTTTTTGGGGGGGGGGGGATGATGTCTTCCTTCCTCCACTGAAAGCCTCACTTGGCTACAGGAGGTGGCTTTTTCAGTCTACATATTACTTGCTAGTAGGAGTCTCAGCTAGGGTCACCCTAATAGACTTCCTGGAAACTCCTCTCCCTCCCCCTGACCCATGTCCCAGGTCTCTAGCTACTCCCAGAGATGCCCCTCCCTTATCTATTTTCTTCTCACTCCTGGCCCTCTCCCACACTCCTCTCCACACCCGATCCCCATCCACACTCCACTCCTCACCCCCTCTCCCACCCAGTTTCCTTTCTCAGAGTATCAACCTCTGACAATTATTTGGGGTAAACAAACCACTTTTAAGAGCAAGCGCTATGACCAGTAGTATGTGGACAGCACAAAGTCAGTGGTATCTTTGTAGGTTGGAGGTTCTTTGTCTCAAAATGTTAAGTGATGACTTCTTTTTCTGTTACAAGTTCTTTGTGTATATACTATGGCTTCTGGTTTTATGTTTTATGGGATTCCTGTGTGTGCAAACATGTATGTGTATGTCAACATGAGTTTTTTGTGCTTTTCATTTGGCTGTTTATTTTGTCATATTACGATTTGTTTGTTTTTATTTTTCCTATATTATTATTTTTCTAAGACACCCGCTTTTTTTTTTCCAAAACAAAACAAGAGTATGTGGATCCAGACAGGAAGGGAAGTGAGAGAAGCTGGGAGGTGTAGAAGAAGAGGAAACTGTATTCAGAATATAATGTATGGGAAAATCTATAGTAAATAAAAGAAATAATAAACTTGGGCAGATCTGGGAATTCATTAAAAGGAGGACTTATGAAGAGTGATTAGTGGGGTAGGGCCAGCAATAGGATGATATGTGTTTAAGATTCTTCCTGATTCATTTCAGAATGAATGATATCCTTTATTGTGTTAAGATTTCATCAATAAAGCCAGGTGACGTGGCACACACCTTTAATCCCACCATTGTGGAGGCATGGGTATGTAGATCTCTGTGAGTTTGGGGCCAGCCCGTACGTCCAGTACGCCAGAAGGGCCAGTGTCCCGCTGGGGGCACTGTACCGTCCGTGTCTTCAGATGCTTCTACTTACAACCTACTTACAAAACTGTACATGTTTATTCCATGACCACAGAGGCATGATCGATGAGGGATGATATTATTAGTGTTTATTTTTTAAGTTTCTTCAACACAAGTTTAGTGATGAGCTGACCAAAGAGGGACAATTCATCTCTTTAATAGGACATTCCGCCTTACAAAATCGTGCAGCTTGTGCAAGAAGCATTTGGCTGTATAACATGAACACAATTATTATTGAGTACTATGTCTATGTTTCAGGGGACCTTACTAAAATTTGTGGAGGTGTTTGCATACTTAGATTCTTCAAGACTTCAACCACAAAAGACTCCTCTTCTGAGATTATAGGAGCTACAAATATTACCAAAACGTCTTTGTTTTGTTTAATGAACTTAAATTTTACTTAGTGAATAGAAAAAAGATTCTTTGCTGCTTTACATTATACTAATGTTATTGGTGGTACTTCACACTGGGCATAAAATGCTGGCTTGGAGGGCCAGATATATGTACTTCTGTGCCTCATTTGCAATTTCAGTCTGGCTACATTCTTTTAGATCAGGTCTCTGTGTGAGGTTGGCCAAGGTTAGTACAACCCTGCAAACTTTGGTGGGCACATCAGGACTAGGGTGTGGCTCTACTAAAGAAGAAACAAAAACATGGAGGACCAGCTACTTGGCTTTAAAAGCTGTAGCGATACAGTATGTAATAGGTGAGCATTTGAAACATTTCCTTTTTTTCCCCATACAACTTTGTGATGACTTCCTGCCTTTTTTAGATAGGGCTTCTGTTGCTATGAATGACATTGTCATCATGGCAACAGTTCCATGACCATGACATTTCATAGGGGCTGACTTAGAGTTCAGAGGTTTAGTCCATTGTCATCATGGTGGAAAGCATGGTAGGCACACAGGCAGACATGGTGTTGGAGAAAAAGTCAAGAGTTCTACATGTGGATCAGCAGGTAGCAGGAAGAAAGAGAGGGAGATAATAGGACTAGCTTGAGAATTTGAAATGTCAAAGTACACCTCCAGTGACATATTTCTCTAACAATATTTCTCCTAACAGTGCCACTCCCTATGGTCTTATGTGCGTGTGGGGGTCATTCAAACAACTGTATACCTTAATATAGCAACCAGCATGAATTCAAGGATAATGCTTTAACTTCTTTTGAAGCTCAGGCATACTACACACCTACCTCCAGATAACTGCTTCCAGAGCAACCATCCAAAGCATTTTCAGTTTACCAGCCAAGCCTGCATGTGTATTTTACTTTTCCCACTGTTTGATTTCTTCATCCCCCGGCCCTGTCTCTATAATTACCTACTATGTGATTTCTTAATTTTTCTTTTCATCTCAGAATTGCAAGATCTCTGAGATTTTGTAGACATTATCCACAAAACAAGGATAATATCTTGCCCCTGTCATGTACTCTGCATGCCTTTTCATACCAGTGTGCTGTACTTTAAGACAATTAATTTTAGGCATCATTGTTCTTTAGGTGTGGCTTGGGCAAGACTGAGACAAAGGTTAAACTGATATAAGTGGTTGAATGCAGTATGAATTAGTTCAAGCTAGTTACTGCTTTAACATCCTGGTTCAGAAGGATTCACACTGTATTATGGTAGTTAAACCTTCTAACAGTGAGGCTGAAGAGAGGGCTCAGCGTGTGAAAGCACTGGTTGCTCTTGTATAGCACCCAGGTTTGGTTCCCAGCATCTATAGTATGGTTCACAGTCTCCTGTAACTCTACTTCCTGGGGAACTGTCACCTTCTTCTGGCCTCTGAGGAGACTGCATACACGTGGCACACATACATGCAGGCAAAACACCCATATTTATAAAAACAAACCTTAACACTTCTAGTAGTGAGCATGCCTGAAGACGGAATTCTTCTGGTACATAGAATGCTGGTCTTAGTCATGCACCATGTTTAGTACCTGGGAGCAAAATAGTAGAAGTCTTTTCTTCATCTGACATCCCAAGATATTCTGGTTGTGAAAGAAAGAATTTCTCAGAAATATTTGTATCAACAGTCTACTTTGAGCATAAGAAAATAATTTCACATAGAGAATTTTATTTCATCAGTGGAGAGAGGTTGAGTGAAATCTTAGAAAAATAAAGATACGAAATATGTCCTCTTTCCAACATTAGTTCTCTGAGGTTCTGAACAGTAAAAATTGTGCCTATAGGAGAATATGAAGACAGCGACATACATTTTAAATCAATTATGATTAAGAGAAATGAGGAAGTAAAGCAGAATGTTAAAACTATGCAAAAATATTTCCATTTGAAATGTAGTTTATAAAATTTCAAACTTTGTCTTACACTTTTCAGATCGAGTAAACACAACACCAACAATTAGTTGTAAGTCAACTAAACAATTAGTTGTTTAGTCAAGAAAAAAGAACTTCTTTCTATTAAATGGATCAAATGTATGGTACAAAATCCATTTCCCATTGAAGAAGAATTTATTTCCAGCTTTAAAAATGCTCACCTAAACAATTTATTCATGAACCATATTTTTTCAATCAGTTTTTGGCAACAAAACTTAAATTAGAATCAAAACTGTTCCATTTGAGGCTCCCAGAAACAAGAAAATGAAAAATTAAGTGCTGATTTCAGGCTTATTGAAGTCTCCTTTTGAGAATTAATAGTGCCAAAGCTATTTCACTTGTGACTTATTTACCATTTGTCCAAAGTGGAAAATAGAACTCTTTATGTTTTCACATCTTTGCCCCAGGGTCAGCAATTTCCTTCCAGTTAGTGCCTCTGAAGACAATATTTTTTCTATATAAAAGTAGGGCTTATATTAAAAACAGGATATTCCGTTGTTCCCAGACAGAGACGTCTGTTTACACTCACTGGATGAATGATGCATAAGGTGTGTGTTGTCTTGTGAAAGGCTTAGACATTTGGTGCTTACTGTGTACCCTACACGGCCCCCAGTTACAGTACAAGGAAGAAAAAAAGAGTTATGGTATGAATCTCAGTCACTTTAGAACAAATGACAAAAAAGGAGGAGAAAGCTATCATTAAATCAGACCATTAAAAGATAGAAAACATCTTTAAAACTATCCAGTCCAAACTTAGATAACAAGATGCAGATAATTTGGGGTTGTTTTCTGAACTACAGATTGTTGAGGGCAAGAAGAAAGGTTCACTTCCAGAATACTCTTCTGGAAATGGACAAAATAAAGGTCTGCCTTCTTCTTTTACACAGAAAAGGACTCTAAAGATACTCACCTGCTTATTCAGGCTATACCTAGGGAATAACACGATTCAGTTTGAACAACAACAGCAACAACAACAACAACAACAACAACAACAACAACAACAACAGCAAATCATTTGTTTTCACTGGAGTTTAATTACAAAATTGTTACATACAGTTAGCAAAAACCTAAGACTGTTTCTTATTTAGCTGATTCTCCAATCTGACAGTTGTCTAGGGCAGCCATTATTGAACCTAAGGACACTTTTGGTTGCTTATAGGTGAGAACCATAACTACTATTCATGACTTTGAGGTAGGAACCAGAGTAAGCCTAGGTTATTAGGTGAAAATTCACTTCAGGGACAAGACTAGGACTTCAGTTTTTCAAGATGGATGAACAATGGGGGAGGGAAAATTAGGAGCATCAATTCCTGGGTCCCAACTACTGATATTTTTAGAGGTATCACATGGGTATCAAAATCTGAAAATTCTGTCTAGGCAATTCTAACGGGGAAAATGGTAATGTTATAACATTTGATTAAAGGTTATATGGAAATTCAAGGCCCTTTTCTAGTCCCTGTGTTGTATGTCAAAGATAACATGACCTTATATTTCTCTCAATATAATGGCAAAGCAGAAGGAAGAGAGCAAGCCAACTTCACTGGCTGCCATGCTGACTCAGAACCTACATCATGCTTCCAGTCCTCTGAGGGTGATGCATACTGGTATTCTGTATAGAAATCAGTCAGCAATCATCAATTAGTATAGTTTGATCTTGTTTTTACGTATTATTGATTAGTTATTTAATGCAAAAGTAATTCCCAGTTGCCAAAGTTGCAGAAAGGACTTGATACATTTTTCTCTATTTTAAATACCTCAGTATATGCATTTAACCCGTAAAACATACTCTTTCTGGCTCCCATAACAGTAGCTACCATATTCATTGTTCTTAGTAGAATTTAACGTTATCTAATGAGGTTATCTATGTGAGAATTTAAAAACGTTTTGTGTTTTGGTTTGGGTGTTGTTAGTATGATGAGTGCATGGGTGTGGGGCATGTGCATATGCTCATGCTTGTGCGTGGACAGGCAGAAGCATGTAAGGAGTCTTCCTCCATGGGTCTCCGTCTTATTGAGATAAAGGCTTTTAATGAATCAGAGCTTATCTCTGCTTGCCAGTGTACTCCTGGCATCCACTTTTGTTGCATACCAGGTGCTGGGATCACACCTATGGGTTGCCATGCCAAGTTTTATATTGATGTTGGGGATTGGAAATCCCATCCTCTGGCTTTCTCAGAAGACACTTTAACTTCTGAACCATTGTTGTTGTCCATATATATTTTTTAGTTTTAATTATTTTATTTATTTACATTCCACAAGTTGCCCACCGGCCTGGTCCCTCCTTCCCCGAGAGTTTATCATCCCATATCCCCTGCACCTTCCCACTCCTGCCTCTGAGAGGTTGCTCCCCATCCCACACCTCACTTCTGCTAGCATCTCTCTTCTCCGGGAGATCTGGTTTCCATAGGATTAAGTTCTTCCTCTTCTACTGAGGCCAAATAAGTCAGTCCTCTTCTACCCCTGTGCTCCAGGGCATGGACCAGCTCATTTATGCTCCTAGGTTGGTAGCTTACTCTCTGGGAACTCTGAGGAGTCTGCTTAGTTGATACTGTTGTTGTTCCTAGGGGGTTGCAATCCCCTTCAGTTCCTTCAATCCTTCCCCAAACTCTTCCATAGGGGTTCCAGACCTCTATCTAATGGTTGGCTGTAAGTATCTGCATCTGTCTCAGTCAGCCGCTGGTGGAGCCTCTCAGAGAGCAGCCATGCCAGGCTCCTGTCTGCAGGCGCAATATGGGATCAGTAATGCAGGAACAGTATCAGGGTTTGGTGTGTGAGCATGGGATGGAGACAGAGGGAGGGAGGAACCTGGATGGGAGAGTGGAAGGAGAGGAAAAGGGAAGGACGGAATCAAGTGTGGAGGGAGACAGGAGAGAAGCCCAGACGACCAAGAGAATGAATCAAAATTGCATCAGTGTGGGGTGGCGGTCAGGGGGCACCTCTAGAAAATCTCAGAGACCTAGGATGGGAGAAACAATGAGAACTCGATGATGACATTACCCCAAAGGTCCAACAATGAAGAGACGAAGAAACCACCTCCAGTAGGTAGACAAGGCACCACAGTTGAAGCAGGGGACCACCCACTCATTACTGGAGAAAACTGATTATCTCTCTCTCAGCAGCAATAGATGGCCTATAGCTCTCCATATAAGGATGGAGACCTTATAAGATCTCCCACATTCATGTTAGTATGTCAACGGGTGCTGTGGTTATGAAGATTGTTCTTAGCGAAGTATGTTTTTGAGATTTCATGGTTGCAGTTTCCGTGTCTTCTTGAGAAGACATCATTTCAAAAAGTCTTGGTTCTCTGGCTCTTCTAATCTTTCTGCCCCCTCTTCCATGACCTGCTCTGGGCCTTACATGTAGGTTTTGTATTATAATCTTTGCTGCACAGCCCATTATAGCTTTTTCTCTGCATTTTTGAGTACTTGTGAGTCTTTTTAATAGTCTCCATGCACTGTCAAAAGAAGCTTCCTTGAGGAGGGGTGAGAGTTAGCTTCTCGGTTGAGCCAAGCAGGAGAAAAACAACCAGCACTAGGCCCAGGAGTGTGGAGATGTTGTGAGTGGGTAATTGTTCTCCCTCTTTTTTTTTTAACATATTAGCACATTAAGAGACATGTTACCTTCACAGATCATATAGAAACCCTATGTTCTGCAGGTGCTTTTAACATTAATGTCACCTCTTTCCTGACTGGCTGTCACTATACGTCTGCTTCTGGGTCCAATGCTGAATACCATCCTTGTCACTTGGGCAGGTTTTCAATTAGATAATTGCAAATGTGTGTGTGTGTGTGTGTGTGTGTGTGTGTGTGTGTGCGCGCGCGCGCGCGCGCGCACGCGCATGTGTGTGATGGTGGTACTTAAGTAGCCATATGATGTAATTGCATTTATTTATCTAATTTGTGTTTTTATTATTGTGTATATGTAAGTATGCACATAGATGCACAGCAGCATGTGGTGTGACTCAGAAGACAACACAGCAGTCAATTCTTTCTTTCTGCTCTGGGTTTTAGGACCAAACTTGGGTTGTGAGGCTCATGTAGCAATACCAAGCTCTTTTGCCCTCTGAACCACCTCATGGACACTGGAATTTTGCTTATGTTAATTTATGTTGTAATGATGGTAGCTTCTTTTCACAGATTCTAACAGACAAAACACCTCTTTCCAACATTTTTTTAAATAGTCACCATTTGCTTGGTCTCTTTAAGTGGTCTTCATTGACAGAATTTCTATACATACATATATACATACATACATACACACATATATACATATCCCTATGCCTGTATCCCCTCAACAGATGCTCCATTTTTGAGTTCCCAAACGCCTTACCATGTGCCCTGGATGATTTCCTCTTTATGACTCCTTGCTATAGTTGCCTATCCCAAGGTCAACACTCTGACATTATATTATACATTTAGACTTAATTCAAAAGAGGTTCTTACAGGTAAGGAAATGCTCTTGATTGACTTCGATGGGCAATCACTGAATACTCAGTGGTTTTCTCAAGTAGCATTCATATTTCAGAGCATTAACTTCTTAGCTTTTACCAGTTTGGCTTCATTTAAAGTAGACAGAAATCTTGGGTTTGCGTATGTGTCGATGCTAGGCTTCTCACCCTGACTGCAGAAAATGCAAAGAGGCAAGTTTGTAAAAATTTAATGGTTTGACCTCCTTGACAGTAAACAAACTGATGGGACACAGACAGAAAGAAAATGGATTTGGAGATTCATGTGAACTTCTCTTTTCCAAATGCTTGTTATATATTTAAAGGTCACCAGTGCACATGGGGGTTCCAACTTTCTGGGAATTCATCCACTGCTGGTAAAACATGAGGTTGCCCTGTTTTTCATTACAGACTGATATTCTTAAGTCTGTGCATTCTGACCTTCTAGCTGGGAAGCAGAATGAGACGGCATAGTTTCTACATTCAGAATCAGGAAGAAAAGGCTTTCTAGTTCTCAGGGTGAACACAAGAAACAGAGCGTGATGTTGTTGCCTTTGTCAGTAATCATTTAAACAAGAGATGCCTTTTCTTCCCACTTGCAGTAAAGCTGATTTGACTAAGCTTTAGTGGAAATATAGCCAGGAGTCTGTCTAAAAAGGACAGAATTTTCTCTTCTCACAGCTTTTATAACCTTGTCTTGACAGAATTGTAACCTTGACAGTTTTGTCTCTTCTGTAGCTTTCATATCCTCAAGAAATTATTCTATAGATAGAAGTGCAAATAGTTACCAGTGTTTTTTTTTTTCAGATGGCCAGGATCAATTGTGATTTTTACATGTTTGATTGGACTTTTGGATATTTTGAAACTTACACGAGTGATTATTTTCCCAATAAAAAAGAAGTCCTTTATGTATAATTAGAACTGTCAATATTGTCTGTTTCATAAGGAGTGTTTATCACTAGTCAAGGGTTTCTGTTGCTGTAGGGACAGGGGCTGTGGAACTGCATCCATGTGTGGGCGGGTGTGCCACCCATGGGCATGTGGAAGCCAGCAGCGACTTTGTGTACCTTCTTCTATTGATCCACATCTTACTTTTGGAGACAGTCTCACAATGATGGTGTATCTTTTGGTTTGATCACTAGTGAGCCTTTTGGATCTTCCCATGTCTATCTCAAAGGCTGAAATCACAAGCATACACCATTATGTGGTGAATTTTTTGCGAGGTTTGGGAATCCAAGCTCTAGGTCCTCATGTACCATCTGCTCAGTGGTAGATAGGGTTTTGAAGGAATTTGCTATGACTTTGGTGTTTGTCATGCTTGAATAAGTGTACCCATGCCATTGCGTTCTGATCCCATTCATCTGTCTGAGACAGAGTTCTTGGTGTTTCTTCTGTGGGTTTGATAAACAAGCAGGCTCTACCTACCTATTTCAAACTTTGTGTTGCATATTAAACACCAGAAGGGCATGCTAAAGTATAAACCACTGTTCTGACCTCAGATTTTGAATAAATTTGGGAGTTGGGTGGTAAAGAGGCACCCAGTGGTGCAGGTACTGTTCCAGGAGATTCAAATGGCATCCACTAAGTGGAAGACTTATAATTGAGGCCAGCTCCCAGACTTCCTAGCCATGAGCATTACACTAGAATGTGTGAGAAGTGCAGAACCAGGCTGGGTATGGTGGGTCACACCTGACATTCCAGCACAGGCAGACTAAGTCGGAATTTTTGCTAATTTGAGGCAGGTTTGGGCTGCAAAGTTTCACAAAGTAACAAATAATCTAAGAGGTCCAAAATCTTCACACCCTGTGGTCCATATCTACTAATCGCAACATTGAGACACACTACATATTTTCATAGTGTCTCACAGTCATCTACTCAAAGCTTTGACTCAAATTATGGAACTCTTAAAATTCTTCATGCTCAGGCCAAACCATGAAGCAATTCCATTATAATAGCAAGACTGAGCCAGGGCATCAGGTTCTAAAGGTCCCCGACAAAAATATTCATAGGAGGGGCAATGGAGACAAAGAAGGAGCTGAAGGAACTTACAACAACATAAGAACAACAATACCCACCAACTAGAGCTCCTAGGGACTAAACCACTACCCAAAGACTACACATGAACAGACCCATGGCTCCAGCTGCATATGTAGCAGAGGATGGCCTTGTTGGCACCAATGGGAGGAGAAGCCCTTGGTCTTGCCAAGGCTGGACCTCCCAGTGTAGGGGATATCAGGGTGGAGTGGCAGGAAGTGGTTATGGTTGCAGAGGGGGAACACCCTTATAGAAGAAGGGGAAGGGGATGAGATAGGTGGCTTATGGATGGGAAACCAGGAAGGGGAATAACATTTGAAATGTAAATAAAAATATCCAATAAAAACAAAAGAAGAAGTCTAGTGCCAAGTTTGATAACCACACTGTAGATGGAACTGGGGAGCTGGATTGAAAGAATATGAACCATATTTTTTTGCAAGAGAATGAACATAGAGGTACGTGTTGCTTCTCTGTCCCCCTATTAGACAGTGGCTGTGTCCTTGTCCAATGAACCAAAGGGAAACACTAGGAACCTAAGTATAAGACTGTTAGTATACACTCAATTTTAACAACACCCGCAGTGTTTTGGGTCTGTTATTTGGTCTTTCTCAACCCTTGCTTTGCTGCAGGAACTGAAACTCTGTGTTCCTGTATTCTACAATCTCTGAACTAAGGCCTTAGGATGCATATATCCCACAGGCACATGAGTTGTTTTCCTTAGGCTGCTTTTGTTCAAAACTTGTATATTCTCTTCCCTACTCAATTTAATCTTTCTCTGTAGATACACTGTGTTCCAGGATAAAGACTGAATTAGAAAGATAACAATGTATAATTTTACAGATAAGAAAGCTAGCTGATTTATGAGATAGATGAAAGAGAATATTATCTATGAGTATGTGCTGGCTATTTTCTCTAAAAGCCTAGAATACTCTCCTGTGAGTTGAACTACTTGCTAATAGATGGGCTGCCATAATGCCCTCTAGCTAGAGACAGCTGTAGGCTGTCCAAGTACTGTGGCTTTCTGTTGCTCAGGGAAAAGATCATGTGTTACTTATTTAATAAAGAGTTATATGTTATTATTTCTAAAGGGTTAAAAGGCTTCATTAACTATGGGTAATGTTTCTTAATTTCATTTCCTGGGAAAGAGTGATGAGGGACAAGGCACTCGGCAACCAGGAGAATTCTAATGTGTGTAAGACCCACAATCTCATTTGCCTTCTTTGAAGCAAGAGAAACGGAGTTTCATAAGTGCTTAGAATTTATCCTGACCGTCTTCTTCAGTGATGAAACTTGGAATGATTCCTTTCTTTGTATCAGTCAGTCTTAATTTATTTATGTATTTTCTTATTCCTTTTCTACCACCCACTAGATTAAAAGTTCCCCTAAGTTTACCAATCTTCTCCAAGTCAATGATATTTCCTCTCACTACTCCTCTGCTTCTTTACCCCAGGAAACTAGGGCCTGTTGATCTTGATTTCTTCTCACTTTCCTGATGCAAACTACAAGGAATGAGTTAGCCTTGCCTCATGAGTCTTGTCTGAGATACATTGTTCCTGTCAGGAAGGCAGCATCCCATTCTGTCCTTCCTGGGTGATGTGAACTCATCAGCACAGAGATCTAGATGAGTCTCAGTTCATAACTTCATTCAGGTTGAAAACAAATCTCTACCATATATGTCATTGATAATTCTATTGGATAAAGTAAATAGTAAAACATGAATTTTTTATTAGACTTTTTAAATTTACATTTCAAATGTTGTCCCCTTTCCCAGTTTCCCGTCCATAAAAGTCCTATCCCATTCCCACTGCCCCTTCTTCTACGAGGTTGTTCCCCTGCCCAACCACCCACCCCTTCCCACTACCCTGCTCTGGCATTCCCCTACACTTGGGGGTCCAGCCTTGGCAGGACCAAGGGCTTCTCCTCCCATTGGTGCCCAACAAGGCCATCCTCTGCTACATATGCAGCTGGAGCCATGGGTCTGTCCATGTGTACTCTTTGGATGGTAGTTTAGTCCCTGGGAGTTCTGGTTGGTTGGTATTATTGTTCTTATGGGGTTGCAAGCCTCTTCAGATCTTCAGTCCTTTCTCTAACTCCTCCAATGGAAACCCCATTCTCAGTTCAATGGTTTGCATCTAGCATTTGCCTCTGTATTTGTCATGCTGTAGCAGAGCCTCTCAAAAGACAGCTATACCAGGCTCCTGTCAGCATGCACTTCTTGGCTTCAGCAATATTGTCTACGTTTGGTGGCTAGATGTATATAGGCTGGATCTCCAGGTGGGGCAGGCCCTGAATGGCCATTCTTGAAGTCTCTGCTCCAAACTTTGTCCCTGAATCTCCTCCTATGAACATTTTTGTTCCCATTTTTAAGAAGGACTGTAGAACCCACACTTTGGTCATTCTTCTACTTGAGCTTCATGTGGTCTGTGGATTGTATCTTCCATAATTGAAGATTTTGGGCAAATATCCACTTATCAGTGAGTGCATATCATGTGTGGTTTTTTCTTGTGATTGGATTACCTCGCTCAAGATGATATTTTGTAATTCCATCCCTTTGCATATGAATTTCATGAAGGTAATTGTTTTTAATAGCTGAGTAGTAAGTACTCCATTGTGGAGAGGTACCACATTTCTGTATCCATTCTGTTGAAGGGTATCTGGGTTCTTTCCAGCTTTTGGCTATTATAACTAAGGCTACTGTGAACATAGTGGAGCATGTGTCTCTGTTGTATGGTGGAGCATCATTTGGGTATATGCCCAGGAGAGGTATAGCTGGGTCCTCGGGTAGTACTATGCTAGATTTTCTGAGGAACCTCCAGACTGATTTCCAGAGAGGTTGTACCAGCTTGCAATCCCACCAACAATGGAGGAGTGTCCCTCTTTCTCCACATCCTTGCCAGCATCCGTTGTCACCTGAGTTTTTGGTTTCAGTCATTCTGACTAGAGTGAAATCTCAGGGTTGTTTTGATTTGCATTTCCCTGATGACTAAGGATGCTGAACATTTCTTTAGGTGCATCTCAACCTTTTGATATTCCTCAGTTGAGAATTCTTTGTTTAGTTCTGCAACACATTTTTAGTAGGGTTATTTGATTCTCTGTAGTCTAACTTCTTGAGTTCTTTGTAACCTTCTATTGAATATAGGATTGGTAAAGATATTTTCCAAATCTATTTGTTGCTGTTTTGTCCCAATGACACTGTTCTTTGCCTTACTGAAGCTTGGCAATTTTATGAAGTCCCATTTGTCGATTCTTGGGTCTTAGAGCATAAGCCATGCATATTTTGTTCAGAAAAATTCCCCTGTGCCCATGTGTTCGAGACTCTTCCCCAATTTGTCTGGTATTAGTTTGAATGTATCTGTTTTTATGTGGAGGTCCTTGAGCCAATTGGACTTGAGCTTTGTACAGGGTGATAAAAATGGATCCATTTGCGTTCTTCTACATGCTGACCTCCAGTTGAACCAGCACCATTTATTGAGAATGCTGTCTTTTTTCACTGTATGGTTTTAGCTCCTTTGTCAAAGATCAAGTGACCATAGGTGTGTGAGTTCATTTCTGGGCCTTCGAGTCTATTCCACTGATCTACCTGACTGTCTCTGTACCAATACCATGAAGTTTTTATCACTATTGCTCTGTAATACTGCTTGAGGCGAGGGATGGTGATTTCCCCCACAAGTTTTTATTGTTGATATAGTTTCCGCTATCCTGGGCTTTTTGTTATTACAAATGAATTTCCAAATTGCTCTTTCTAACTCTATGAAAAATTAAGTTGGAATTTTGATAAGTATTACATTGAATCTGTAGATTGCTTTTGGCAAAATGGCCATTTTTACTATATTAATCTGGCAAACTCCGGAGCATGGGAGATCTTTCCATCTTCTGAGATCTTCAATTTCCTACTTCAGAGATTTGAAGTTCTCGTTATACAGATCTTTCACTTGCTTGGGTAGAGGCACACTGAGGTATTTTATGTTATTTGTGACCATTGTGAAAGGTGTCATTTCCCTAATTTCTTTCTCAGCCTGTTTGTCCATTAGGTAGAGGAAGGCTACTGATTTGTTTGAGTTAATTTTATACCCAGACACTTTGCTGAAGTTGTTTATCAGGCTTAGTAGTTCTCTGGTGGAACTTTTGGGGTCCCTTAAATATACTATCATATCATCTACAAATAGTGACATTTTGACTTCTTCCTTTCCAATTTGTATCCTTTTGACCTCTTTTTGTTGTCTTATTGATCTGGCTAGAGTACTATATTGAATAGGTAGGGAGAGAGTGAGTAGCCTGGTCTAATCCCTGATTTTAGTGGGATTGCTTCAGGTTTCTCTCCATTTAGTTTAATGTTAGCCACTGGTTTGCTGTATATGGCTTTTACTATGTTTAGGTATGGTCCCTAAATTCCTGATCTTTCCAGACTTGGAACATGAAGGGCTGTTAAATTTTGTCAAATGCTTTCTCAGCATCTACTGAGATGATCATGTGGTTTCTTTCTTTGAGTTTGTTTACATAGTGGATTACATTGATAATTTCTTTATGTTGAACCATCCTTGTATTTCTGGGGTGAAGCTTACTTGATCATGATGGATTATCATTTTGATGTGTTCTTGGATTTGGTTTGTGAGAATTTTTTGAGTATTCTTCATTGATATTCATACAGGAAATTGCTCTGAAGTTCTCTTTCTTTTTTTAGGTCTTTGTGTGGTTTATATATAAGCATAGTTGTGGCTTCCATAGAAGGAACTCAGTAGTGTTCCATTCTATATTGTGAAATAGTTTGACAGTATTAGTATTAGATCTTCTAAAAATGTCTGATAGAATTCTCCACTAAAACCATCTATCTGGTTCTGGGCTATTTTTTTAGGTTCGAGTCTTTAATAACTGAGTATATTTCTTTAGGAGTTATGGGCCTGTTTAGATAGTTTATCTGATCTTGATTTAACTTTGTTACCTGGTATCTGTCTATAAAATTGTGCATTTCATCCAGATTTTCCAGTTTTGATGAATATGGCCTTTTTGTAATAGGATCTGATGATTTTTTTGAATTTTCTCAGATTCTGTTATTATGTTTCCTTTTCATTTTTGATTTTGTTAATTTGGATACTCTCTCTGTTCCCTCTGGTTAGTCTGGCTATATCTTGTTGATTTTCTCAAAGAACCAGCTCCTGGTTTTGCTAATTTTTTGTATAGTTAGTTCTTTTTGTTTCTACTTGGTTGATTTCAGCATTGAGTTTGATTATTTCCTGCCTTCTACTCCTCTTGGGTATATTCGCTTCTTTTTATTCTAAAACTTTTAGGTGTGCTGTCAAGCTGCTGATGTATGCTTTCTACTGTTTCTTTCTGCAGGCACTCAGAGCTATGAGTTTTCCTCTTAGCACTGCTTTCATTGTGTCCCATAAGTTTTGGTATGTTTTGCCTTCATTTTCATTAAATTCTAAAAAGTCTTTAATTTCTTTTTTTATTTCTTTCCTTGACCAAATTATCATTGAGTAGAGCATTGTTCATTGTCCATGTGTATGTGGGATTCCTGCTTTTTTTGTTTGCCCTAGTCCGTGGTGATCTGGACTGTTTCAATTTTCTTGTATCTGTTGAGGTCTGTTTTGTGACCAATTATGGTCAGTTTTGGACAAGGTACCATGAGGAGCTGAGAAGGTATTTTTTTTATTTTAGGATGAAATATTCTATAAATATCTGTTAAATCCATTTGGTTCATAACCCTGTTAGTTTCTCTGTCTCTTTTAGTTTCTATTTCCATGCTCTGTCTATTGATGAGAGTGGAGTGTTAAAATCTCTGACTATAATTGTGTGAGGTGCAGTGTGTGCTTTGAGCTTTAGTAAGGTTTCTTTTTATGCATGTAGGTGCCCTTACATTTGGAGCATAGATATTATTGGTGGATTTTTCCTTTGATGAATATGAAGTTTCTTCCTTATCTTTTTTTGATAACTTTTAGTTGAAAGTCAGTTTTATTCGATATTAGAATGGCTACTCCAGCTTGTTTCTTGGGACCATTTTCTTGGAAAATTGTTTTCCAGTCTTTTACTCTGAGATAGTGGCTGTCTTTGTCATTGAGGTGTGTTTCCTGTATACAGCAAAAATGCTAGGTCCTCTTTGTATCCAGTCTGTTAGTTTATGTCTTTTTATTGGCAATTTAGTCCCTTTATGTTGAGAGATATTAAATAAAAGTGATTGTTGCTTTTTGTTATTTTTCTTGTTAGAGGTGGAATTATGGTTGTGTGGCTATCTCCTTTTGGGCTTATTGAAAGAAGATTACTTTCTTGCTTTTTCTAGGGTGTAGTTTCCTCCTTGTGTTGTTTTTCATCTATTATCCTTTTGTAGGGCTGGATTTATAGAAAGATATTATGTGAATTTGCTTTTGTCATGGATATCTTGGTTTCTCCATCTATGTGAATTGAGAGTTTTGCTGGATACAGTAACTTGGGCTGGCATTTGTGTTCTCTTAGGGTCTGTGTGACATCTGCCCAGGATCTTCTGGCTTTCATAGTCTCTGGTGAGAAGTCTGGTGTAATTCTGATAGATCTGCCTTTATATGTTACTTGACCTTTTTCCCTTACTGCTTTTAACATTCTTTCTTTGTTTTATGCATTTGGTGTTTTGACTATTATGTGACGGAGGAATTTCTTTTCTGTCCAATCTATTTGGAATTCTGTAGGCTTTTTATATGTTTATGGCCATTTCCTTCTTTAGGTAAGGAAGTTTTCTATAATTTTGTTGAACATATTTACTGGCTCTTTTCAGGTAAAGTTTAAGCAAAGAATCTTTTGCTCTCTTCTATACCTATTATCCTTAGGTTTGATCTTCTCATTGTGTCCTGGCCTTTTTTTGGGGAGTGTGTTTTGGGTTAGGAGATTTTTACATTTTACATTATCTTTGGTGGTTGTGTCAATGCTTTCTATGCTATCTTCTACCCCTGAGATTCTCTTCTATCTCTTGTATCCTGTTGTTGATGCTTGCATCTATGTCTCCTGATCTCTCTCCTATGTTTTCTGTCTCCAGAGTTGTCTCTCTTTGTGATTTCTTCATTGTTTCTATTTCCATTTTTAAATCCTGGACATTTTTGTTCAAGCCCTTCATCTGTTTGGTTGTGTTTTCTCTCTAATTTTTAAGGAATTTTTGTGTTCCTCTTTATAGGCTTTTCCTTGTTTACCTGTGTTGTCCTGCATTTTTTTTAGGGAGTTATTTATGTCCTTCTTAAAGTCACTATCATCATCATGAGATGTGATTTTAAATCCAATTTTTGCTTTTCCAGTGTGTTTGAATATCCCATATTTGCTTTGGTGGGAGAAGTGGGCTGTGATGATGCCATGTAGTCTTGGTTTCTGTTGCTTAGGTTCCTTTGCTTGCCTCTTGCCTTTCAGGTTGGTGGCTGGTCTTTCTGTTTCTGATAGTAGCTTGACCCTCCCATGTTTTTTGTGTCAGCACTCCTGTAGACCTATTTTCTCCCAGTGGGATCTGGGGTACAGAGAGATGTGGCACTGGTTCAACTCAGGGTGACAGAAACTAGAAGGGCACTGTCCCAGACTGCTCCTGGTTTCTGTGTCCTGAGTGCCCCAGGCAGGTTCTTGGAGCAGAAGTGTTTGTCTTACCCCTACCTCATGCATTTCAGCCCTCCTGGTGACTGGCTTTCAGCTCTGGGCATAGGCAGAGCCTAGAATATCCTCTCCTGACTGCTCCCTAGGTTTCTGTGTCCACAGGGCTCTAGGCAGGTTCCTCTTGTGCCAGGAATGAGAGAAGTAGTGGTCTTCGTGAGCTCTCATGATTTGTCCACAGTCTCTGAGAGTCCAGCCTCCCCCATGGGATTTGGGGTACAGAGATTTGTGGGACTAGATCAGCCCAGGCTCAGGCAGAAACCAAACCATGAAATTTTTATTACAAGAAAGACTAAAAAACATTTTCTGTCACTGTTAGTGAATGTTCAGTGATTTTGTGTAGTGTTGGATGGGAGAGGCTTGATTTAGCAGCATTTGTTAACTTTTATATAAATTCTCATGGCAGATTTCATGTTTGGGTTAAGACATATACCTATAAATCAGTATAGTCAGACCAGGCCCTCCCTACAGAATTGCTGAAACCTTTTTGCATATAGTTTTTGAGTCTCATTTCAATTTTAAGCAACACAAGTCTTATCAGTAAGGAATTTTTCTTATATTAACTATTTTTAAATTGTAATTATCTAACAAATTATAAAGGCATATTTCACTGGGAGATGATGTTTTAGCAATCTGTTCCCTTAAGAAACAAGTCTTAAAGTTATAAGAAATTTCCAGGAAAACAATTTTCTAAACTTCCAATATTTTCAAAACATCTTCAAAATCTCAATAACTCTGTAAGATTCTGGTGGTTTATTGGGGAAACAGTGTATACACTTTAAATGACAAGTCACAGTCACAAGAGTTTAGTGCTGGTCAAAGGTTATTTATAGCTATCCTCAAAACCTCACATCTGAAAGTTAAAGGGGAGGGGTTTAAGAGTATGAGGTGAGCCTCAATTACAGATGGAGATCTTATTTCAAATAGTCCCCTCCAAAAAAAAAACCAAAACTTAACAGAAAGATACATTTCAGGCTGCAGAGACTACTCAACAGGTAAAGACACCTGTCACCAAGGCTGGTAACCTGAGTTTTAATTCTAGATTCCACACAGTGGGAAAAGAGAGCATACAGTGTGGAGTTCAGGGATGCAAATGTGTGCAGCTACAGAGTTAAATGCTTTCCATGTGGGTATTTGGTCTGATCTATCCTTTAGTTCTTCCTTTTTTGAATGGGAATGTTTACAATGTGTCATTTTTTATTTTATAGACGTTTAAATTAATTTTTTTATTGAGCTCAAAAAATGCTTGGGTTTTTGAATGGGGGCTAAAATGATTAAAACTATGGAGACGTTTTGAAACTGAACCAAAGGCACTTTGCCCTATGAGATGGCATTTGATATCCAGAGGGAGAGTGCTATGGTTTGGATCTGAAATGTTCCAAAAAAAGCTAATGCATTAAGAGCTGGTTCCTTGCCTGGGGGTGCTGTTTTGAAAGTTATAAAGTTTTAGGAAGTGAGCCCTGACTGGAAGAACTAGTTCTAGGCTCAGATTTTTAAAAGATTGTATTCCAGTTCTGTAATTTGTATGTTAACATAGATGCATTTTCAGACAGTGTAAGAATGGTGGGTGTCTATGTGGCATTTGAAGACGAATTGGTGCCTCCAGGACTGCATGTGTTTCTTACTAAAAATAAACATCCCAATCATTTCTAAAATGTCCACAATATCCTCGTGTTTATGCATGTACACATAAATAGTTGATGTCTTTCATTTGGAATTAAATAACTTGGATTAGGATGGTAGCCCCATTAATATCTTACTAGTAACTTTGGGAAAATTCTAACCATAAATATTTGATTCTTTTCTCTGGAAAATTGAACAAATAAATATTTGTCTTTAGGAACTTTTGTGAGGTTTACATGTGGAAGTAGATGTCCAGTATTTTACAGTCTTGAAACGAGATAAGCAATAAATTATGTGGATATATATATATATATATATATATATATATACTCACATTCAAAGGAAATTGAGACTTTTTATAGTTCCTGGCTGTCCCAGGGAGATTTCTCTGGGAATCTTTGGCTACCTCTTTCAAAACTAAATATCATTAGAGCTGATAAAACAAAAATAACACATCTATTCTTTCATACCACAATTTTTTTTTTTTTTCTTTGCATTACATACTAAACCCAGGGTCTCACATGTACACTACAACTGAGCTACAATCCTAACCTTTTCAGAGAAAAGTAGTTTTATTATCTGGTTGTAATGACTACGTTATAGTGCATAACCCTTTAAAACATTTCTATTCAATTTGTACCATGGTTTCTTCTACTGAAATGTTTTGTGAGCAAATGGACTATTTAAATAAGTCTACAGAAGTGTGTGCTAGGGGTGAGTGTGGGGTCAACTGTCACTTGACTTGCTTCCTTAGGAGAAAACTGGTAACAGATGAAATGGGAAAATGACATTTGAGATTTTACTGACAGAAATGGGGCAAAATTACTTGTGTTTTGCATGTTGACAAATCTGAAGAACATATTTTCTTGCAAGAGCATATACAATCTTAACTCAAGAGGACTTTGAAGACAATGCAAACCATCTAACCTATGGACAAGGAGAACACATCTTTCAAGATCAATTCTCTTGCCTAAGCAAGTTAGAAGCAGAGAAATATTGTGAAATCATTAATAACTTTATTTCTCAGGTTACATGTATAATAATTTCTCAATTATTATAAACTTTGTGCCAGATCACATGTGCCACATGAACTTAGTGAAAGTGTCCTAATTCAGCTTTGAACTATAGCCTACAGGAGGAATTCAATCCATTTGTTACAAAGCACCAAGGAAAACTATTACAGTCCATGGTAAATATACAAAGTAATTAGTACATGTTGATAAATGTTGGTTGAATATACCACGGAACCCCACAAAATATTATGATGGTAGTTTCTATATTATCCAACTTCACAAATTCTCTAGCATTGAGGAAAAGAAGAAAATCAATTGTTATATCAAGGGGGGAAAATTCTCCCACTTCTGCCTTATTCTATACAAATACAAGTTATATATACATAAGAATACAGCTAATGCAATTTCTGGAGGGTAAAGGAAAGTTTATTTGGTGTTTTGTGTTCAGTGTTTTGTTGTTGATACAGTAAACATTCTTTTAGAAAGATAAAAGCCTTCCCTTACAAATAGCTTCAAATACACAATTTTGTAATGAGCAGTCAGTTACTGTGGTGGTTTGAACATGCTTGGCCCAGGGAGTGGTGCTATTAGGGGGATGACCTTTCTTGAGAAGGCCACAGCCTAGTTGAGGAAATGTGTCACTATGGGCATGGGAAATGTTAACCTCCTCATAACCATGTGGGAGCCTGTCCTCTACTAACAGCCTTCAGATGAAGACATAGAATTCTCAGCTCCTGAAGGGGCTTGAGACCCCATACGAACAACCATGCCAAGCAACCAGAGCTTCCAGGGACTAAGCCACTATCTAAAGACTATACATGGACTAACCCTGGGCTCCAACCTCATAGGTAGCAATGAATATAGCCTAGTAAGAGCACCAGTGGAAGGGGAAGCCCTTGGTCCTGCCAAGACTGAAACCCCAGTGGAACGGATTGTTGGGGGGGCAGGTGGTAATAAAGGCAATGATGGGAGGGGAACACCCATAGAGAGGAAGGGAGGGGTTTAGTGAGGATGTTGGGTCTGAAACTGGGAAAGGAATGACAATCAAAAATGTAAATAAGAAATACCAAGTTAATAAAGATAAAAAAAAAAAAAAAAAAAACTCTTAGCTCCTCCTGCACCATGCCTGCTTGGATGCTCCTGTACTTCTGCCTTGATGAGAATGAACTGAACCTCTGAACCCACAAGCCAAGCCAGCTCCAATTAAATGTTGTTCATGTAAGAGTTGCCTTGGTCATGATGTGTGAGTTCACAGCAGTAAAACCCTAACTAAAACAGTTCCTGATAACAAGTTATAACTAATAAAAATCAAGACAGAACAAGAACTGGAAATATAGCTCAAATGTAGAGCACTGGCCAGGCAGATGTAATGCCCTTGGTTCAATTGTCCATGCTGGAAAAAAAAAACCCAAAGAATATAAAATATACAAAGCTGAATATTGTGCATTTCAGTGTGATTCAAAGTAAATGAAAATAACAATTTATAAATATTTTGGATCTTTTTATAGACCTAAGTATTTTTGATGCTTAATAAGTATCAAATGTATAATTGATATATAATTAAGGAGCCATTCATTTATGTAGCATTTATTCATAGTTCATTAACTGTCTACAAGGTTCCAGGACAGGCAAATATTTTTATTTGTGGACTAGACAATAATTCCCCCTTAAGGGCCTCTACAGACATTCTAAGGCATGCTGAGAGTGAGAGAAATAGATTTTACCCAGTGAGGTGCAGCCCAATTATTCATCCAATACAAAATTGTCAGCCTTGAAACATCTGTAAAAAAAAGTAATATTATACAAAAAATGAGCTTGTCAATGATGTGAACCCGAAATCTCCCCTCAACACACACACGGAAAACAGAGGTCACAAATTTGAATGGATGTGCTGGTATATGGGGAATTTGAGGGAGGAAATGGAAGCAAGAAAAACCATGATTATAACCCCCAAAAAAGAGAGAGTAAAATTAATAACTTTGAGAAATGTAAGAAATTATGAATTGTATAGAATAGATCTAATTTTAGGAAAAGCCAACTCAATTCTTTTTTGTTTAAAGATTTACCTATTTTTGTTTTCGTGCTGTTGTTGAGGAATGCTTGCACGTGCGTAAATGCATCACATACATATCTAAGTGCTCATGCAAAGTCTAGAAGAAAGTTAATGAACTCTCTGAACTGTACTTACTGACACAGCTGTCAGCCTCCCATGTGCGTAAGTAGAACTGAGTCCAGTTACTATGTAAGAGTACCAGGTATTTCACCATCAGTCTTCATTTAACTATTTTAATCAGTTTTCTCTTGAAGCAGACAGATGTCCCAAAGCTCCTAAGAAGAAGACAGGCAAATTTAGCTTACTGTATGCCAAAACATTGGGAAAAGTATCACTATCTATCTTAACAATATGTAGTCTTACCATACTACCATGTAGGTGGGCAGTTTTTAAATCCTGTAAAGCTGATGCTAAGTATACATTGGAAGAAAATGCAACAGCTTTGAAAAGAGTGGCAAATACAATTCCAAATTCTCGTAGCAACTAAGCATATTGAATCTTGTTTAAGATAGGCAGCCAGTGGTACAGGTATAGGAAAAGATACTTTTGAGTTAAGGAGAGAAATATATTGAAGGAGAGAACTTTTTCTTTTTAAAACTCAATAGAAAAATCTGAGCGTATTACATCTCTCTCTCTATTAACTTGAGTATTTCTTATATACATTTCTAATGTTATTCCCTTTCTCGGGCTTCCAGGCACAACATCCCCTAACCCCTGCCCCTCCCTTCAAGCAGGGTGCTCTCCTCCCATCCTCATTACCGCCCTTCCCCCAACAATCACGCTCTACTTCGCGCATTCATCTCTCTAGCAGGACCCAGGGCTTCTTCACTGGTGCTCTTACTAGGCTAGTCTATTGCCTACTCTTATGAGGTTAGAGTCCAGGGTCGGTCCATGCATAGTCTTGGCAGTGGCCTAGTCCCTGAAGCTTCCTGGTTGCTGGGCATTGGTTGTCTCATAGGTCTCGAGCCCTGAAGTATTATGCATCCATATCAGGACCCAGAACTACACATGAATATTAACATACTTGTACATATAGTAGCGTATAAAAGCTAATGGAGATAAAATTACTGGTATTTACTTTTCATATCTGGATGTTTTGAGGCTTTATAGTATAACATTTTAAATGCTATATCTATTCTCAGAAATTCCAAAAGTTAGAGGCCATAAAATGGCCATATTTTGCACAGCATTGGACATAAAGGCTCGACTAGCCTAGGGAAGCACACATTGAGTGGAAGTGGAAGCTGGACTAACCTATGGAATCTCACAGCCCAGGAGATTCGAGAGTGCTATTATGAGCCAGTGAAACCTCGTGAAGATTTCGCACTTTATTGTTAATACTAACTGTAACTTACATGACCTGTGTGTGCCTCTCACATAGTAGCTGCAGCAGCACCCACACCACTTTCTAAACCAGCAGATTCTTCTGAATGGGAGTGCCCCATTTCACTTGATTGTAGGGAGCTTCAGAGGCACGAGGTAAGTCAGTCCAGGACTCAGGCAAAATGGATCAAAGCTGTGGATGTTGTCTTTTATCTCGACTACTACCTGCAATCTCTTTTGTTCCTTCACACCTAATGCTGTGTATCAGCTGGCAAAGAAGCAAAGAAGGATTGGTGGAATTGTGAGGTTTGCCACGATTACACAACAGAGGACAGTTCCAGAACCAACTGAACTGGTCATGTGAGTTCGTGTCATTAAGAACACTTTGCTAATGGAGAAGAGCCTTTGCTCACTTCAGTTTGTATCTCAGGATACAGAGGCCCATAGAGGCAAATTGAGCAAGCGGTAAGACGAATGTCTAGTCTTGCCCTTTTAACTTCAGATTTTCTCAACTGCCTCAATGTTTTTCCTTTCTTGTAGGAAGTCCACACATGCAGTACCTCTCTCTCTTTAATGTGTCCCTCAGAAAGCCATCTGGGCTAATTTTATGTCATTTGTAGAGGAGAGAAAGGCAGTAATAACACTGTGGTCTCACAGAAAGAGGAAAGACAGGACATGTTCTGTTGAGGCGCCAAGACTATTATTGTAGAAGATTCTAGAGAAGAGAGGTGCAAGAAAGCATGATACAGTTTTGACTTTTCCATGGAGACTTACTACTGGTCAAGGTCAGTGAATCTGGGGAAAACTCTTATGCTATTCCTCAGGCAGCAACCTTCTCAATGAATTGCTCACGACCCATGTTGGTCAGAATTACTTAGTGTTTTCTTACATAAAATACTCTTGCTAGATGATAAGACTTACAGTTAGAAGACTCTGCAGAACCGGGAGGCTGATCTAAATGTGGACCAATGAACTTTCAGTTATTTAAGACGCATAAGAGTTTGTGATCAATTGATATGAAGTGTTACGACTACATTTATTACTACACTAAGGCCAGTAAACACTACAGTACAAGATGCTCATTGTTTAACTTCATTTCTCTGAAGACTCCATCATCTGATGTATATTTCATCACTGAGGAGATCATGTCTGTAGAGTTTATGTGTAATGTTGAATCTGATATTGCTACAAATGAAACTTCGGGGACTCCTCTTTCAATTCCAACCTCCTTCCTTCTTGCATCAAAATCAGTGAGATGGGGGTGATATTCTATACCATTTTCCCACTAAACAACCCAAAGAATGCAATGTTTGAATCCATTAAGATAGCTAGAGATAGTCCCTCATTCTCCAACATATGTAATAAATCCAGAAAATGACTTCAGCATTGTCAACAGATTCTCGGAAAATGACCCTAGTAGAGAACAAATTTGATTAAATAAAGAATCCAAATTCTGTTGGCTTTTTGCGACAGTAGAAAATTATCCTCAGCTCCGATAAAGGTCTCTTAAGAACCACTGCTGAGTACACTAGCGGCATAGGCATTGTTGATTCCTAGTCCTGAAGGTGTCCCTAAAGCCCTTCCTAGAGTTGCAGGGATGACAGGAGACAGAGAGTGGGAAAAACCCAAGTCTGCCTTGTGGGTAGATATAGAGAGCAGCAGAAGTTCAGGGAAGGGCTTTTGCTTGGCCTCAATACTGCCTTCACTTTAGGGAGAGTTACCCCTCTATTTTATATAGAATCACTTCTATATGAGGTTGAAAAGCAGTAAATACTGTTTAATTTTGTCTTGAATGTGTTTCAAATAGCTCATGGTAGAATTGAATCCAACAATTTAAATAGTGAAGCCAAACACAAAGGCAGACTTCATCAGGATAATGTGCTGGTGTGGGCTTAGGAACGTTGATTTCAATTATTCATCCTCAATATCTGAAGGTCATTTTCCTTCTATAATCTGATTATATTTAGGATTAGGGTAACTTCATTGCTGAATATTTCTGCTAATCAATCAGTTGCTAATTATGCAACTTTCAATCCATGTTAACAAGAATAATGTAGACTGAATGGATTCACATCACTTGTAAATTCTGGTCCAGATCAGGTTTTGACATCTTCCTTTTGTGCTGTTTTACATTTAGTTCTCTTCTCAACTGCTACTTCCTCTTCCTTGTACGGTGTGTGTGTGTGTGTATGTATGTATGTATGTGTGTATGTATGTATGTGTGTGAGAGTGTTGTGTACATTAATGAACTAGACCCTGTTCTATGTCAGCGGCAGCAGATGGTGAGCTCTTTCAAGTCGCGACTATCTCATTTACTTGACAAGTCGGGCAATTTTATGCCTGAACCATGCTAGATGCTGGATATACAATGTTGACGACAGTTTGACCCCTCATCCTCCACAGTTGTACATGGTGAGATGATGAAATTAAATTACTCCAAGATACTAGGAGAGACATGTATTGGATTTGTATTTTCCATAGCTCCCTCCCCACCATTCCAGGGGGACTTCAAGGAAAACTTAAAACATTTTCCATAGTTGTAAAAGGGTTGGAGGGCCAACTAGACTCTGAATGAGAGATGACAAACCAGGGGAAGTACCTGGAGATTCTAGAGATGGTCTCTTGTGGTTGGGGTCTGGTTACAGTGCTTGGTGCTAATATTACATAAATTATTTAGGCTCCTGTCTCCATTTCTTTATATAAAGAAAAGAAATTATTAATAGATCCTACTTTATAAATTCTGATAGATTATTCATTTCAGATATTCCATACTAGCCTCTCTAAACTCTCTGTTATGGTTACCACCTCTTCTGGTGTCACCATAATTAGAATGTGAACTCTTTCTTTACCTGACTAACATATCACTGTTGAATTTATTATATCTTATTGCCAATTGCCTCTTTGTTAAAGGCAGAAATGCCGTAAAACATATATTAAGAAATGTATATTCCTATATTCATATGCGTTTTGAATATGTATTATCCACAAATAATGTAAAAATCAAACAGTAGAAACAAGTACACACTAGAAACCATGAGATTGAGCAGGAACCTAAGCAGTTACTTTTCTGGTTATCAATGCTGAGGAGGGTGAAATGAGGAGACAGGACTAAGCAGTCAGTCATCTAGTTATGCTATATCAGCTGGGTAAAGACACAAATCTTTCTCCATCTGCCAAAAGAATATCAGGAGAAACCTGTAGACACCCCTCCACAACAGCAGAACCTTTATATAGCAAGTACAATTCGTTTTAATGAGGACAATAGTTTCTTAAAAGTAATTTATTGAATATATTAAAATTGGTCACTTTGGGATGGCTGGTAGCACAGCTCCTTTACCCATCTCATTGCTGATTTGGGGACCAAGAATCTGTTATATATACTAGCATCGAGAAATGATCCATAAAAGACAAAGAGGCAGATAAGTAAAATAGACCACACCCTCTCCACCTTTGTCCAAAAGGGACCGTCACCATATCAAATTCAGGAAATACTTAGATAACCTGTTGATGGAGGAACATAGCAGCTTTCCCTGGTCTGCAGTCTTTTCCAGTGTGGAAAAATTAGTAATTTTCTTTTCTCATAATAAAAATAATATCCAAAACTGAATCAATACTAGGATTGGTAATCATAATTTTAAAATAAAACTGTAATCTCTATTGCCTTTCATCCTTTAAGAGTACATTTCTATGCCATAAATAACATTGTTTTTAGTTTCAGCTTGTTTAGGAATGGTTTTGTAGGCACCTCAGAAATACTAGTCTCTTTCCCCTACTGTATGCTTTAAATCTGAAATGAGTGGACAAAGATACAGGAGACATTCTAAATGTCTCTGTCCTGTTCTGCAGGTGTATGCTGGAGCCTCTCAAGACAGCCTGGTGCCTGAATCTGTTTCCAGTTCTGTGTTAACTGTTACACTGGAAACTCAACATGGGCCGTGGAAATATCTATACTATAGGAACCAACATATGGTACAAAAGCAGGGCTTCTTATTTGCTGTTTGAGAGTTAACTGTTAATTGTGGGCAGCAATGGATTTGGTGAGCATGCATATAAAATTTTTGATGGTTTGTTGATAAGGAAAATGATGGTGCTCTTGCGTTGTTCTTAGCATCCTGGATAAATTGATAAAGGATGGGGATGAGTTCCATGATCAAATTAACCAACGTCCAGCATCTCAGAGTATGGTGAAGGACAATGAACTTGGTGATAAATTGACCAGCTCCAGATGTGGATAAACATCTGGGTACACAAAGGTTTCAAAGTTTTTCCTGGAAGAGAATCTTATTTCTAACAGCCACAGAATTCCTGTAGTGAAAAATAAAACTGAAGCCTTCATTAAGAGGTTGGCAGAATTACAGGGAAATTCAAGTTAAAGTAAGGGCATTAATTGATAAAGAATGCGATCTGGTAACTTAGGATGGGGATGTGTGGGAGTACCCTTTTGAAGCTGAGAACTTTGAATCCTTAGATTCTCAAGGGATTATCTCACTTGAGGAAGTAGTCTCCCTGCCCTCAGCAGAAGATTTACTCACACCCTCACCCCTTGAAATATCGCTCTCTTCAAGGTTGACTGAGGAAATTTATCCCTGGTCTGCTAAAACCAGTAGTGACATTTTCTGAAATGCCAAGCAAGACAACATTGATGTTCTCAAGACACTAACACCCTTCCTCTAGATCTAATATCAGACTTAAGGCAAATGTTTTATAGAGAAGGTGAAAGTGTAATCCATGAGGAGGTGTGCTACTAAAAGGTTACCAGTTTTCAATTGTCCAGGAGAAATCTGGGGGAATAATGGCAGGGAATGGTTTCTCCAGTGTATGGAATAATAGTGGAAGATTCATGAAATTGAATCAGGATTCATTTTTTTATTGATATGGGCCTTCTGGTGGAGATTTTATATTTAATATAGAAGCTTGCACAATTTAAAAAGGTGTCAAAAAGTTTCTTTGAGTAGCTTGGGTGACCTTTCAAAGATGTCCTTAAAATGAGTTGACATGTCTGAAACTTTTGACTTTGTGTTGATGAAGAAATTTTAAGGCTCGGGAGATTGTAAAGCTAGAATAGGTACACTGTGTAAAAATCTAATCCTCCACAATGGGGAACGCCCAGAGGTGCATGCCCTTCACTAACCCAATAAGACACTAACTTGTGAGGGACACACAGCATTTGAATGGCGCTTGTTGCCACCCTTTTTTTTCTTATGCCAGACCTTAGGGTTGAGAGATGTTGGTATCGATGGATGAGTTAAAGCAATGGGTTTAATTGGGCCATGAGGTAGCAGGGCCAGTGGAAGCAATGAACAAAGGCAAAGTGACCATAGTTACTGTAAAGAGCAGCAGAAAAAACAATTCACAATGGCCTAACTCCAATCTCAAACAGGCAAAGTGATTTTATGGTGGTATGGCTCACATGACCTTGGTAGTAGGTAATCCATCAAGGTGTTTCCAAAATGGAATACTAAAGAAGTTGGATCAATTTTGTTTGATATGTATAGTGGAAAAGTACTCAAACAAATAAATGAAAGAAAGGCTACATTGGATTGTAGCAAAAGGGAATCTTGGCTCATGAATCAGTTTCCAGACCGAGCCAGTTTGTAGACCCAGGACCTTGGAATGAAGGAGTGGCAATGTTCTCCTGAGGAAGGATCTTGATAAAATAAAATAAAATAGCTTAAAGCTTTACTGTTAGCCTTTCTCCAGTGTTTCCCCAGAGGGACCTATGGCCTCTTATAATGGTAATTATATACTGGGGAAGTGGAAATAGTCAGACTTCCTGGGATCTTTTGGATACTGTTTCTGAATTGAGGCTAACTCTGGAAGATCCCAAGAAACTTTATGGCCCATAAGCAGGTGTTTATGGAAGCCAGGCAATTAAAGGAGTTTTGGCTAAAGTATGACTCACAGTAGGTCCAGTGGGTCCCTGAACTCATCCTGTGGTTATTTCCCCAGATCCAGAATGTATACTAGGATAGATATATTTAGAAGTTGTCAGAATTCTCACATTGTTCCCTGAACTGTGGAGTGAGGGCTATTGCTGTTGGAAATGTTAAATAGAAGCATTTAGAATTGTCTCTGCCAGGGAATATAGTTACTCCAAAACTTTATTGCATCTCTGGATGGATTTCAGTAATTAGTGCTACCATCAAGGACTTGAAAGAAGTAGGGTGGTGGTTCCTACCACATCTTCCTTTTACTCTCCTATCTGGCCAGTGCAGAAAGCAGATTGGACTGTGGATAATGACAGTTTACTATCAAAATCTCAATCAGCTAATAACTGATTGCAGCTGCTGTACAGCTGGTGTCCTTGCTTGAACAAATTAATACATCTCCTAGAACATGGTATGGAACTAATGATCTAGCAAATGCCTTTTCCTTGGTACTTGCCCAAAAGGACCACCAGAAACAATTCATTTTCAATTAGCTAGGCCAGCAATATATCTTTGCAATTTTACCTTAAGGCTATACTAATTTTCCAATCTTGTGACATAACTTATTTAGAAGGGATATTGATCATCTGTCTCCTCCACAAAATAACACATTGGTACACTACACAAATGACATGCTGATTGAACCAAGTGAGCAGAAGGTCGCAGCTATTTTAAACTCATTGGTAATATATATTCACATTGGAGGATGGGAAATAAATCCAGTGAAATTCTGAGTTCAGTGGTGTGGGACATGCAGAGGTATTCCTTCTAAGGTGAAGGACATGTTATTGCTCCTGACCCCTTCAGACCCCTCCAACCACCAAAAACAGAAGAACATTTAGTGGGCCTATTTGGATTCTGGAGATCGCACGTTCCTCACTTGGGTGTATTATCTATATATCAAGTTATGTGAGGCCTATAACCGGAGAAGGCTCTTCAATAGGTCCAGGCTGCTGTGTAGGCTGCGCTACCACTTGAAACATATGATAGAGCAGACCTGATGCTACTTCAGTTGTCAGTGGCAGATAGGAATGCTATTAGAGCCTTTGGCAGGTGACTCAGAATACACCTTTGGGACTTTGAAGCAAGGCTTTATCATTATCTGCAGACAACTATTCTCATTTGAAAGTCAGCTCTCGTCCTTAGTAGCCTTAGCGGCAACTGAACATTTGACAATGGTCTACCAATGGGGTAACCTGGGATGCCCATCATGAGCTAGATATTAACTGACCCACTAAATTATTAAGTAGGACATATGCAGCAGCAATATATCACCAAAAGGAAGTGAAATATACATGATCTGGCCAGGGTAGGTCCTGGAGGTACAAGCAAGTTACATGAAGAAGTTGCCTCTGCCCATGGTTTCTACTCAAATTACAATACCATCTGCTGCTAAGTATGTACCTATAGCCTTGTGGGGTGTTCCCTGATTGATTAAAGATAAGACAAGGACGTTTTAGTGATGGTTTTTTTTTTTTAAACAGTTGAATTACATTTTTTTTTTTTTTTTGGAGCTGGGGATCAACCAGGCCTTGTGCTCTAGGCAAGCGCCTAAACCCGCTGAGCTAAATCCCAACCCCTTTACTGATGGTTTTGCATATCATACAGGCAGAAGTAGACAACTCTAGCATTGCAACTCCTTTCTGGACAGCCCTGGAAGAAACCAGTGAAGGGAAATCGTCACAGTGGGCAGAACTTCAGGCAGTGTACACAGTCATATATTTCATTTGGAAGGAGAAATAGCCAGATGCGTGATTGTTCACTGATCCATGGGCTGTAGCCAATGGATTGGCTGGATGGTCAGAGACTTAAAAAGAGCATGATTGGAATATTGGTGAGAAAGACATCTGGGAAGAAGTATATGGATAAATTTCCCTCAAATAGGCAAAGGATATGAAGATGCGTGTGTCTCATTTAAATGCTCATCAAATGACGACTTCATCAGAGGAGGAATTCTGCAATGGAGTGGATAGGATAACCATTCTGTTGGCATTCAGCCTCTTTCCTCAGCCATTCCTGTCATTGCCCAATGGGTCCATGATTAAAATGGCCACAGTAGTAGTAATGGGAGTTATGTGTGGACTCAACAACATGAACTGATACTCACTAAGGCTGATCGGGCTACAGCTGCTTCTAAGTGCCAAATCTGCCAACAGCAGCAACCAACAGCTTTCAGATCGTTGAGCTCTAGATATGCCATCATTCCCCGGAGTGATCAGCCCAGTGACTTGGTGTCAGGATGACTTCAGTGAACCACTACTTCCTTCCTGCAAAGAACCAACTTTCTCCTTACTGGAGTAGATACTTTATTCTAGTTGTGGTTTGTCTTTCCTATGGCGTGACCCTTATGCAAAAAACAAACAACAAACAAACAAAACAACCCTATAGTGACTTAAAAGCGCATGAAGAAAATTTGTAATAAGCATTTTCAAAGCGTGATACATTCATGTGTTTCATGGTCGCTATCGGCCACCTTGTGTGTGGTAGGCATGTACATATGTTTGTCATGTTCAGTTATGACAGTCAACCTTATTCATTGCAGTAGGGTCTCTAAGTCAAGTTCAGAGCTCATCAACAGGATTACTCTGGGTAGGCAGCTTGTTCTAGAGATCTCTGTCTCTGTCTTTTGAGAACAGGAGTTTCAAGAAGACTGCTACATTTCCAAACCAGGTGGCTCTCACTTGAGTTGTTTGGATCTGAATGCTGGATTTTGAGCATTCACTTTGCACGCATGCATTTTAAGCTCTGTTTTTATCCTCCTCACCCCTGGTAACTAATTTTTTCTGTGTAGTTTAGCAGAGCATGTGACTGATTGCTTATCTTCTATAGACTCATTCATATAACAGAAGATTTCTTTGATTATAAAAAAAAGCTAAATGATCTTTCTTAATTTATCTTTAAGGACATAGTTAAAGTAAGTCTGCACAAGCACATGTTTTTACAATTAGCATTTGACATATGCATTTCTGACTAGTCTTGGAGAATCCCTTTCAACTAATTTCACATCAGGACAACCCTGGGGACTGCAGCCAGGAATCCTGGACATCCTTTTTAGAACATTGACTTGGATGGTTCAGATTACTCTATACTCCACTGCATTCTCCAGCCCAAATTCCTATGAAGGCTGAAAGTCAGTCAGTTTAGGTCAGAAGACACTGCCACAGTGTCTCACATTCACTTCAGGTCTCATTTTGCAGACCGTATTGGTGGCTGAAGAGGTCACGTGAGTACCCAGTATTTAATGTGTGAACCTCATGTGAGGAGTGATAAATTGTAATAGTCAAGACATTGGTATTTTTAAGAATGTCTAGAATAATATAAATATAGCAAAATAGTGGTAAAATTAGTATACATGTTTGGTAAATTTTAAGAAAAGAGGAAGAAGGGAAATAATTAGTATAGTTCATTCTGGACTGCATCTGGTTAAAATTTTAGCTGTTTAATTAAAAACTAATTCCTTGGATTTAAGCAGAAATGGTTCTTCTTGACAGTTTCTGGCATCATTTAAACATAGACACATGCACTGTCATAGTTTTTGAATGAGAAAGGGGCTTTCAGATCGTTTTTATCCAACTTGAAGTGGACAAACTGACAGAAGAAGACAAAGTGTATAATTCTTAGGCACCCAACAGTTTACAATGAGGTTAGGAGTCTTCTCTGGGCTGGTGCAATGTAATGGGATGATGA
>NC_046160.1:48677307-48684978 GCF_011064425.1 Rattus rattus
TTTTTATATATATATATATGTATATATATATATATATATATATATATATATATATATATATATATATATATATACGTGTGTGTGTGTGTGTGTGTGAGTGTGTGTCTGTTTAACCTTGCTTTATAGGATTTCAGGACTGACTATAGCCGTAAAAAAATATAAAGACATCTCGACTGGTTCCCGAGTGTACTGCTCCGCACTTTCCTCCGGCGTCCCTCTGACCCGGGTGGTTTGAGAGCCACTCCAGTGTGACGCCTTGCCACGCTGTTTTGCTTTCACTCACAGTTCCTTTGGAGGGTTGGTACCCAATTCTGTGTCGCGTTTGGTGCATCCAGCCACCGCACCATCTCTTGAATTCAATTAAGTCACCACATGAAAGAACACACAATAACCTCTGATCCAATTGAGAAGATATAATTTGCCCATCTAGACAGCACAAAGTCCTGTACATACCCATTCCCTAAAAATATTCATAACTTGTATCTATGCGCAGAGTAGAATCATAACATCTGCTGTCATATTCTCCCAGCTCCTTCTCCCTGCTACTCCCTCTCCTCCTAAAACTTCTGTTCCTGCCTCCCTTTCTTCTCTTACAACAACAGGCCTCATTTTATCTTGTCTGCCTTCACCTGCGTAATAACATCAACCTACCACTGACAACTTGGTAATGGATAGGCACTTAGGTGGCCAATCCCTGGGAATGACAAAGTCTTCCTCTCTCAGAAATATTTCGTGTCCTATAGCTCTTTGTCCATGATGGGCTCCTGTGAGAGTTCCCCTTTCCAGGTGTCTTAGTCGGGGTTTCTATTTCTGCACAAAACATAACAACCAAGAAGCAAGTTGGGGAGGAAAGGGTTTATTCAGTGTACACTTCCACATTGCTGTTCATCACCAAAGGAAGTCAAGACTTGAACTCACACAGGGTAGGAACCTGGAGATAGGATCTGAACTGGAAGCCACGGAAGGATGCTGTTTACTGGATTGCTTCCCCTGGCTTGCTCAGCTTGCTTTCTTATAGAACCCAAGACTACCAGCCCAGGGATGGTACCACCCACAATGAGCCCTCCCCTCTTGATAACTAATTGAGAAAATGCCTTACAGCTGGATTTCATGGAGGCATTTCCTCAACTGAGGCTCCCTTCTCTGTGATTACTAGTTTGTGTCAAGTTGACACACAAAACCAGCCAGTATACCATGTTATCATATCTTTGCTATTGTCATGTTCAATCTTGCTTCAAAAACCATGTTGTTGGGGCATCACAGCCGAAGTTGGGTCACTCTAGGAGTATGGCGTAATTTTCCGATCCTCCTGGGTAAAAACATAATCTTTTCTACCCCTTCCAAGATGTTCCTGAGTTATATAGGTTCAGCAACTATATTGTATAGGTATCTGTTGGGGTCGAGAGTCTCACAGTCCATTGCTCTCTGTATTTTGAGAAGTCATGGTTTTCTGTAATAATCTTTATCTGCTGCAAAGAGATGAGGGGGCGAGAGCTACACTTACCTGTGGTTATAAGGTCAAATTTACAAAGCAGGTAGGAACTACACTAGTGTACTAGAGTGGTGGCTGTAGGTTCTTCTCTAAGCTCCCCACCTGTCTTGATTCTGGGTTGTTCTAGTACCAGGGATGGTTTCTCTCTTTCTGAGCAGGCTTAAAGTCCAATCAGATCGTTGTTGGTTACAGCCGAGAGACGAGTGCTTCTATTGCACCATTGAGGCATCTTGCCATGCTGGTCATTGTTGCGGCTTGTAGGTGTCTCAGCTGGGGACACTATTGTTTGCTTCCCTCTCATGGTTCAGAGCTTCTTCTAACGTCTAAAGCTGCTCTCCAGGCAGAAGGTTTGCAGGTCAGTTGGAACCTTCAGAGTCCCACGTGCTAAGTGGTTTTGTATTGAGCAGGAAGAAATTACATTTAACCTCTCGAAGGCAGACAAAAGCAACAGTAATAATCTATATCCTTTTTGGACTTTCCTGACCAACAACTTGAAAGGACGTTTTCAAACCTGTATTAACCTCCCTTCCTGACCTCATTCTCCATTTTCTCCACGTTCCCTTAATATTACCTGTGTTCTGCTGTTCCTCTACAAAATATAAAACTCTTACTAATAACATTGAAAAGAAACTAACTGCCATGCCCCTTTACCCCACTCCAATAAATGAAAGCAAGAAAATAAAAGAATGCAGTACTCTGATACTTGAAATGTATGAAGTCTCCTGGGTAAATGATAGAGAAAATATGAGAATATGTCTATTAATATCTGAATACAGAAAGAGTGTCTTGATAGTTCTACAGAGAAGTCAGCACTGCCCATACCCAGTAAACTAGAGGCTAAGAAGGGAAGGAATTAGAGGACAGTATTTTTATAAACATAGGGTGCAACCTGTTTCCAGGGAATCCTACAGTGTCCTTGATAGGATCCATATCACTGCCAAGATGGATTTACCAGAGATGCAAGATGGCTTCACATCTGAACATCTATAGATAAAATTTTACAGAATAGATTCAGCAAGCAAAAAAGCGGCTTTTATGTTTTAAATATAGAAAAAGGTTTGATATAATTAACCCTTGTTTATTATAAAGCTAAAACCTCCCAGTAACTAGAGACTGAAGGGCTTTTGCCCTATATGATACAGGTATCTGTGGAAACCTGTGCAGCCCTCATTTCTAAATTGGAACACTCAGGTGTTTCTTCTACAAGAACAGGAACAAGGCTCCAGAGCTCACTGACCACTTCCCTGTTAAACTGTTCTATCAGTTGATGAATGGAGTCTCTCTGGTCTCTCTGATGGCGATTATGCTAGGCTCCTGTCCCAACACTTCCAGCAGGCAGGACAAACTGTAGGTGGAAGGTTTTGTGGATGAGTTGGTCTGCCAATCCCTCCACTTGAAGCCTTGCCTGGTTACCGAGGATGACTGGTTCTAGATTGTTGTCCTCTGTTATTAGTAGTCTTTGATAATATCATTCTCATAGATTCCATGGAGTTTCCATGCACTTGGTTTCTACCTCACTCCTGAAATGCCTCCAAATTCCAGCCCTCTCTCCCTCCATCACCTCAACACCTGATCTCTTCTGTTCTCCTCTGCCCCCACCCCAGTCCATTCTCCAAATGTATTCTATTTCCCCATTTCAGGAAGATCCTTCTGTCCTGCAATTCCCCATTCCGGCCCACATGTTTCTTAGGCTCTCTGGGCCAGTGGCTTGTAGCATGGGTATCATTTACAACAGCTAATATCTGTTTATATGAGTACACACCATGTTTGTCTTTATGGGTCTGGGTTACCTTACATAGGATGATTCTTTCTAGTTCTATACATTTGCCAGAAAATTTCATGATGCTATTTTTTAACAGCTGAGTAATAATCCATTGTGTAAAATGTACTAATTTCTTTTTAAAATCCATTCCTCAGGTGAGGGACATCTGGTTGTTTCCAGTTTCTGGGTGTACATAAATAAAGCTGTTATAGACATGGTTGAGCAATCTGTATGGTAGGATGGAACATCCTTAGGTATATGTCCAGAATTATTGCTGGGCCTTGAGGTACATCAATTCAAAATTTTTGAGAAACTTCCATTGATTCCCAAAGTGGATGCACAAGGTTTGCCCTCCACCAGCAATGGAAGAGAGTTCTCATGCTCTACATGTTTACAGCATGAGCTGTCCTGAGTTAAAAACAAGTAGTTTAAACTCTTGGTAACATGCTTTCATTTATTTCATCATTGCCTAAATACAACATTTTAAGAGATCAAACTAAACATTCAAAATTATTCCTTTTCATCCATTTTCTGAGAAAAACTACTGTGCATTCAAAGTTCCTGTCTACTGACCTGAGTTTTACTCTCCCAGTATCTTTATATTGAAAAAACACCCAACATGCCCCAGGGCTTGTGGATCCTCAATGTATTTACAGATGAAGAACTAATAGTGAGATTTGGGTTAAAATGGGTGGAGAATTCTTACAAGATGTCTGTTTAAGGCCTATCAAACACCCAGCTAAAAAGCAATTGCATTGATTCTTGTTGTTTACTTGCATGTTATTTATTTCGATTACCCAGTGTCCACCCATGGCGATATGAATGGGAGGCCTAAGGACAAAGAGTGGGAGAGCAGAGAATCAGTTTATAAAATATTTGAAGGGTTGAATGCCGTGAAGGAAATGTCATGAACCAGCAGCTTAGGCGCATCATCAGGGGAGAAAAGCTGGAAATTGGTGCAGAACCATTAAATTAAGGCAGGCAGAATGCAGCTCTAGTGGGAAGAAGAAAAACTACCTTGGAGTAATCATGTTTTCTTAGATTTCAAATTCACTATGTGAGAAAATATATAAGTGAGAAAAGATGCTTGTGCACAACCGATGCCTCTAAGCTTACTCGTTAAATTTTAAAGAGCCTTGGCCATTTAGAGACAACAGTTATAGAAAGACACATGAGCTTCTCAAATCTCAGCCACTGCACACACTTGGGCACCTGACTATGAAAAATACCCCACAAAACAGAAAAAGCTTTGTGAGGTGAAGGAGGCATAATTGTACTAACCCCTGAAATGCTTCAGAGAGCGCAGCACTTAAATGCAGGTGACCACTCAGCTCATGATTTATGATTTAGAACACAAACCAGGCATCTTTTTCCACATCATGGGTATACCTCTTTGCTTTCATGAAAGGCTCATTGTTTCATTACTTTTTTAGTTAATTTGCTTGTGTTTCCCCTTTTTTTTGTAGTATACTTAGGTCTGGTCGTATTAATTTGGTTTTGTACTATGATCTTTAAAAGAGACAAGGAGTATCGCTCGCGATCAGAATTTAATTATGTTAAGCAAATTTAGCTGTTGGTTATAGCCTCTGTAAGAATCTAAATCCGCACAAAGTTAATGACGTCAATTTAGTGTCAAATTAGATTATTCCTGATTCCATCGCTATTTTTTACCTGCTTGATTTTACATGAAATTAAAGAAAAAAAATCAATTTAATAATTTGATATATTTTTGGTGAAATCTGTTTGCTCTTTTTCTTTACTGTTTAAAAGATTATGAAATGGTAATTTCATTAGTACCTAAGAGTTGTTACAAGGACTAGTGAGATGGCCCAAATATATAGCAACCCCACCAACACTGTCAACTTGAGTTCTGCCTGACATGTAGTAGAAGGAGAAAACTAACTTCCACAAGTCCTCCTCTGACTTCCCTCCTGAGCCCTGACACCCCAGTCCCCACATCTCCAACACACACTGTATCAAAGAAAAAAACATTGTTACATTTTGGACAGGACTATAAGCTATTTGAAGTCTGAAAGACAATATCATCTTTAAAAATGTATAGGGCAAGACTCATCTCTTATCCTTTACAAGAGCCGTTCAAAATAGATTAAGAACCTAAATGTGATTCCCAAATTCTTAATTTATAAGCAACAGTTCCAAACTTCTTAAAGCGTAATCCTCATGTTGTAGTAACACATGAGGATTTCTATGACAACTATTTTTGTTGCTACTTCAAACATGTGTTTGTGCCATTGCTATGAATAGTAATGTAAGTATCTGGTATCGAGATATCTGATAAACAACCCCTGTGAAAGGTCATTTCAACTCTAAATGGGTCACAACCAACGAGATTGAGAACTTTGTACTAGAGGAAAACATAGTAATACCCGCAAGATATAGGCATAGGCAAGGACTTTCTGAAATGACTGCAGAGTACAGGAATTAACTTTGAGAACTGACAAATAGGATAGCCAAGGAAACAACCAGCAGAATGGGTATAGACAACCTTTAGAATGTCACAATAATGTTTGCCAACTCTACATTCAACAGGATATTAATATCTAGAAACTATCTCAAAAATAACTCACTACATTGATAAGTGGCCTAGTCAATAAGCAGACTAGTGAATTGAGTATTTAATTCTGAAAGGAAGAAATACAAGTTACTAGTTGATATTTGAGAAATTGGGCAAATTCCTTAACCATCAGGGACACACACACTGAAACTACAGTGGCTTCTGTCTCATCAAAGTCAGAATAGCTAGCAAGAAAACAGATAACAAAACACTGTCCAGGATCTAGATAAAGAGAATCTGTACATACTGATGGTGCAAAACTTAAACTTGGGCAGCCACTGTGGAAGTCAGTGCAGACAGAGAGTTTTTGAAAAAATCTATGAGGCTGGGCTATGGCAAGTAAAATAATTGCCAGACCTGCATAAAGTCCTATCTCTCCAAGTAGATTTAAAATAATCTTTAACAACTTTTGTTTATTTTTCATTTTAAGACTTGTTCTTGTGTTCATTCAAATTAATTAATAATCACTAGTTATTAATTAGATTCATTGACAATAACGTCTTCTCTCATATCATGACTTCAGTTTCCGTCCCTCCACTCTTTCTAGCTTCCCCTCCATCTCCTCTCTCCCTCCAGATCCACACTCCTCCTTTCAGAATAGAGCAGTCTCCAACAGACAAGAACCAACATGATAAAAATAATGCAACAAGCCAAGGAAAAGGGCCCCCAAGGCTGGATGAGACAACAGGAGGAAGAGAGAAGCTGAAGAGTCAGAGACACCCTGCTCCCACGGTATGCTATTCCACAAACACCAAGCGAACATTACAACACATATGTAGAAGACCTGGTGCAGCAGACCACACACTTGCCACTTCAGTCTCCGTGAGCCTAGATATGCTCTGCATGCTTGATTCAATAGTCTGTTCTGGTGTCCTCCATTCCTTTTGACTCCTACAGTCTTGTGCATTGAGCCTTAAGTTCCATTAGGCATTGGTTGCCCACTCCCACAAGCTGCCCCACCATTGCTTCAGCACATCTTACAGGCAGGAGAGATTGGAGGTCAAAGGTTTTGGTCTCAGTGCCTGCACTATTGGTGTTCTGTTCAGAAAGCTGTCTCCTGTGCTAACGACTTCAAGACTGTTCCCAACTTTTTCTTCTGTCAGGTTCAATGAGTCTGGTTTATGTTGAGGTCTTTGATTCCCTGGACTTGAGTTTTGTACGGGTGATAAATATGAACTCCATTGCATTTTCTATAATGCTAAAACATTTAGTTTCATCAACACCATTGTTGGGGATGCCTTCTTTTTCCATTGTGTATTTCTGGCTTTTTTTTAAATATAAAATCAGGTGTCCATATGTGTGTGGATATATGTCCAGGCTTTCAATTTGATTACATTGATTTATGCATATGTTTTATGCCCATACCATATGGATATTATTACGATAGCTCTGTAAATATAACTTGGAATCAAGGATGGTGGTGAATCTCTACAGCAGTTCTTTTTCATTGTCCAGGATTGTTTTAGCTATACCTTGGTTTTTGTTCATCCATGAAGTTGAGACGTGTACTTTCAAAGTCTGTAAAGAAGTTTCCTCTGTAAGTGGATGTCAATTGCATGTGTACCGTGTGTGTGTCTGTGTGTGTGTGTGTGTGTGTGTGTGTGTGTGTGTGTGTGTGTGTGTGTGTGTGTGTGTAGGTGCCCCAGAGACCACCTGTGTAGGTACAGAACTTGGACCTGCTAGAGGGCAGCAAGTCATCTTACTAGCTGCTGTGTCATCTCGCCATCTCTGCTGTGCTTTTGGCGTGATACTGGGTGCTTTTCATTCTGTTTCTATTGGATTCCTTTTCAAGTCTTAATATTCGTGTTAAAATAGCCCGATTGATGACTTCTGCACCCATAT
>NC_046160.1:48685078-48772578 GCF_011064425.1 Rattus rattus
CTTCAGAGATTTGAAGTTCTCGTTATACAGATCTTTCACTTGCTTGGGTAGAGGCACACTGAGGTATTTTATGTTATTTGTGACCATTGTGAAAGGTGTCATTTCCCTAATTTCTTTCTCAGCCTGTTTGTCCATTAGGTAGAGGAAGGCTACTGATTTGTTTGAGTTAATTTTATACCCAGACACTTTGCTGAAGTTGTTTATCAGGCTTAGTAGTTCTCTGGTGGAACTTTTGGGGGTCCCTTAAATATACTATCATATCATCTACAAATAGTGACATTTTGACTTCTTCCTTTCCAATTTGTATCCCTTTGACCTCTTTTTGTTGTCTTATTGATCTGGCTAGAGTACTATATTGAATAGGTAGGGAGAGAGTGAGTAGCCTGGTCTAATCCCTGATTTTAGTGGGATTGCTTCAAGTTTCTCTTCATTTAGTTGGATGTTGGCTACTGGTTTCTTATATTGCTTTTACTATGTTTAGGTATGGTCCCTAAATTCCTGATCTTTCCAGACTTGGAACATGAAGGGCTGTTAAATTTTGTCAAATGCTTTCTCAGCATCTACTGAGATGATCATGTGGTTTCTTTCTTTGAGTTTGTTTACATAGTGGATTACATTGATAATTTCTTTATGTTGAACCATCCTTGTATTTCTGGGGTGAAGCTTACTTGATCATGATGGATTATCATTTTGATGTGTTCTTGGATTTGGTTTGTGAGAATTTTTTTGAGTATTCTTCATTGATATTCATACAGGAAATTGCTCTGAAGTTCTCTTTCTTTTTTTGGGTCTTTGTGTGGTTTATATATAAGCATAGTTGTGGCTTCATAGAAGGAACTCAGTAGTGTTCCATTCTATATTGTGAAATAGTTTGGACAGTATTAGTATTAGATCTTCTAAAAATGTCTGATAGAATTCTCCACTAAAACCATCTATCTGGTTCTGGGCTATTTTTTTAGGTTCGGAGTCTTTTAATAACTGAGTATATTTCTTTAGGAGTTATGGGCCTGTTTAGATAGTTTATCTGATCTTGATTTAACTTTGTTACCTGGTATCTGTCTATAAAATTGTGCATTTCATCCAGATTTTCCAGTTTTGATGAATATGGCCTTTTGTAATAGGATCTGATGATTTTTTGAATTTTCTCAGATTCTGTTATTATGTTTCCCTTTTCATTTTTGATTTTGTTAATTTGGATACTCTCTCTGTTCCCTCTGGTTAGTCTGGCTATATCTTGTTGATTTTCTCAAAGAACCAGCTCCTGGTTTGCTAATTCTTTGTATAGTTAGTTCTTTTTGTTTCTACTTGGTTGATTTCAGCATTGAGTTTGATTATTTCCTGCTGTCTACTCCTCTTGGGTGTATTTGCTTCTTTTTGTTCTAGAGCTCTTAGGTGTGCTATCAAGCTGCTAATGTATGCTCTCTCTAGTTTCTTTCGGAGGCATTGAGAACTGTGAGTTTTTCTTTTCAGCACTGCTTTCATTGTGTCTCATAAGTTTGGGTATGTTTTGCCTTCATTTTCATTAACTTGTAAAAAGTCTTTAATTTCTTTCTTTATTTCTTCCTTGACCAAATTATCATTGAGTAGAGCATTGTTCATTGTCCATGTGTATGTGGGATTCCTGCTGTTTTTGTTTGCCCTAGTCCGTGGTGATCTGGACTGTTTCAATTTTCTTGTATCTGTTGAGGTGTGTTTTGTGACCAATTACATGGTCAGTTTTGGACAAGGTACCATGAGGAGCTGAGAAGGTATTTTCTTTTATTTTAGGATGAAATATTCTATAAATATCTGTTAAATCCATTTGGTTCATAACCTCTGTTAGTTTCTCTGTCTCTTTTTAGTTTCTATTTCCATGCTCTGTCTATTGATGAGAGTGGAGTGTTAAAATCTCTGACTATAATTGTGTGAGGTGCAGTGTGTGCTTTGAGCTTTAGTAAGGTTTCTTTTATGCATGTAGGTGCCCTTACATTTGGAGCATAGATATTATTGGTGGATTTTTCCTTTGATGAATATGAAGTTTCCTTCCTTATCTTTTTTGATAACTTTTAGTTGAAAGTCAATTTTATTCGATATTAGAATGGCTACTCCAGCTTGTTTCTTGGGACCATTTGCTTGGGACATTGCTTTCCAGCCTTTTACTCTGAGGTAGTGTCTGTTTTTGTCATTGAGGTGTGTTTCCTGTATACAGCAAAATGCTAGGTCCTCTTTCTGTATCCAGTCTGTTAGTTTATGTCTTTTTATTGGAGAATTGAGTCCATTGATGTTAAGAGATATTAAGGAACAGTTATTATTGTTTCCTGTTAATTTTGTTGTTAGAGGTGGAATTATTTTTGTGTGGTTCTCTTCTTTTTGGTTTGTTGCAAGATTACTTTCTTGTTTTTTCTAGGGTGTAGTTTCCCTCCTTGTGTTGTGGTTTTTCATCTATTATCCTTTGTAGGGCTGGATTTATAGAAAGATATTATGTGAATTTGCTTTTGTCATGGGATATCTTGGTTTCTCCATCTATGTGAATTGAGAGTTTTGCTGGATATAATAGCCTGAGTTGGCATTTGTGTTCTCTTAGGGTCTGTATGACATCTGCCCAGGATCTTCTGGCTTTCATAGTCTCTGGTGAGAAGTCTGGTGTGATTCTGATAGGTCTGCCTTTATATGTTACTTGACCTTTTTCCCTTACTGCTTTTAATATTCTTTCTTTGTTTTATGCATTTGGTGTTTTGACTATTATGTGACGGGAGGAATTTCTTTTCTGGTCCAATCTATTTGGAATTCTGTAGGCTTCTTATATGTTTATGGCCATTTCCTTCTTTAGGTAAGGGAAGTTTTCTATAATTTTGTTGAACATATTTACTGGCTCTTTCAGGTAAAGTTTAAGCAAAGAATCTTTGCTCTCTTCTATACCTATTACCTTAAGTTTGATCTTCTCATTGTGTCCTGGATTTCCTGGATGTTTTGTGTTAGGAGCTTTTCGTGTTTTACATTATCTTTGATGATTGTGTTAATGTTTTCTATGGTATCTTCTGCCCCTGAGATTCTCTCTTCTATCTCTTGTATCCTGTTGTTGATGCTTGCATCTATGTCTCCTGATCTCTCTCCTATGTTTTCTGTCTCCAGAGTTGTCTCTCTTTGTGATTTCTTCATTGTTTCTATTTCCATTTTTAAATCCTGGACATTTTTGTTCAAGCCCTTCATCTGTTTGGTTGTGTTTTCCTCTAATTCTTTAAGGAATTTTTGTGTTTCCTCTTTATAGGCTTTTCCTTGTTTACCTGTGTTGTCCTGCATTTCTTTAGGGGAGTTATTTATGTCCTTCTTAAAGTCACTATCATCATCATGAGATGTGATTTTAAATCCAATTCTTGCTTTTCCAGTGTGTTTGAATATCCCATATTTGCTTTGGTGGGAGAAGTGGGCTGTGATGATGCCATGTAGTCTTGGTTTCTGTTGCTTAGGTTCCTTTGCTTGCCTCTTGCCTTCAGGTTGGTGGCTGGTCTTTCTGTTTCTGATAGTAGCTTGACCCTCCCATAAGCTTTTGTGTCAGCACTCCTGTAGACCTATTTTCTCCCAGTGGGATCTGGGTACAGAGAGATGTGGCACTGGTTCAACTCAGGGTGCAGACAGAAACTAGAAGGGTACTGTCCCAGACTGCTCCTGGTTTCTGTGTCCTGAGTGCCCCAGGCAGGTTCTTGGAGCAGAAGTGTTTGTCTTACCCCTACTCTCATGCATTTCAGCCCTCCTGGTGACTGGCTTTCAGCTCTGGGCATAGGCAGAGCCTAGAATATCCTCTCCCTGACTGCTCCTAGGTTTCTGTGTCCACAGGGCTCTAGGCAGGTTCCTCTTGTGCCAGGAATGTGAGCAGAAGTAGTGGTCTTCTGTGAGCTCTCGTGATTTGTCCACAGTTCTGAGAGTCCAGCTCTCTCCCCCATGGGATTTGGGTACAGAGATTTGTGGGACTAGATCAGCTCCAGGCTCAGGCAGAAACCAAACCATGAAATTTTTATTACAAGAAAGACTAAAAACATTTTCTGTCACTGTTAGTGAATGTTCAGTGATTTTGTGTAGTGTTGGATGTGAGAGGCTTGATGTATAGCATTTGTTAATCTCTTATATAAATTTCTCATGGCAGATTTCATGCTTTGGGTTAAGACATATACTCTTACAAATCAGTATAGTCAGACCAGGCCCTCCCTACAGAATTGCTGAAACCCTTTTGCATATAGTTTTTGAGTCTCATTTCAATTTTAAGCAACACAAGTCTTATCAGTAAGGAATTTTTCTTATATTAACTATTTTTAAATTGTAATTATCTAACAAATTATAAAGGCATATTTCACTGGGAGATGTAGAGATGTTTCTTAGCAATCTGTTCCCTTAAGAACAAGTCTTAAAGTTATGTAAGAAATTTCCAGGAAAACAATTTTCTAAACTTCCAATATTTTCAAAACATCTTCAAAATCTCAATAACTCTGTAAGATTCTGGTGGTTTATTGGGGAAACAGTGTATACACTTTAAATGACAAGTCACAGTCACAAGAGTTTAGTGCTGGTCAAAGGTTACTTATAGCTATCCTCAAACCCCAGCATCTGGAAAGCTAAAGGGGGAGGGGTTCTATGAGTATGAGGTGAGCCTCAATTACAGATGGAGATCTTATTTCAAATAGTCCCCCCTCCAAAAAACCGAAACGAAACTTAACAGAAAGATACATTTCAGGCTGCAGAGACTACTCAACAGGTAAAGACACCTGTCACCAAGGCTGGTAACCTGAGTTTTAATTCCTAGATTCCACACAGTGGGAAAAGAGAGCATACACTGTGGAGTTCAGGGATGCAAATGTGTGCAGCTACAGAGTTAAATGCTTTCCATGTGGGTATTTGGTCTGATCTATCCTTTAGTTCTTCCTTTTTTTGAATGGGAATGTTTACAATGTGTCATTTTTTATTTTATAGACGTTTATAATTAATTTTTTTATTGAGCCTAAAAAAATGCTTGGGTTTTTGAATGGGGCTAAAATGATTAAAACTATGGAGACGTTTGAAACTGAACCAAAGGCACTTTGCCCTATGAGATGGCATTTGATATCCAGAGGGAGAGTGCTATGGTTTGGATCTGAAATGTTCCACAAAAGCTAATGCATTAAGAGCTGGTTCCTTGCCTGGGGGTGCTGTTTTGAAAAGTTATAAAGCTCTTAGGAAGTGAGCCCTGACTGGAAGAACTAGTTCTAGGCTCAGATTTTAAAAGATTGTATTCCAGTTCTGGTAACTTGTATGTTAACATAGATGCATTTTCAGACAGTGTAAGAATGGTGGGGTGTCTATGTGGCATTTTGAAGACGAATTGGTGCCTCCAGGACTGCTGTGTTTCTTACTAAAATAAACATCCCTGCAATCATTTCTTAAATGTCCACAATATCCTCGTGTTTATGCATGTACACATAAATAGTTGATGTCTTTCATTTGGAATTAAATAACTTGGATTAGGATGGTAGCCCCATTAATATCTTACTAGTAACTTTGGGAAAATTCTAACCATAAATATTTGATACTTTTCTCTGGAAAATTGAACAAATAAATATTTGTCTTTAGGAACTTTTGTGAGGTTTACATGTGGAAGTAGATGTCCAGTATTTTACAGTCTTGAAACGAGATAAGCAATAAATTATGTGGATATATATATATATATATATATATATATATACTCATATTCAAAGGAAATTGGAGACTTTTTATAGTTCCTGCTGTCCCAGGGAGATTTCTCTGGGAATCTTTGGCTACCTCTTTCAAACTAAATATCATTAGAGCTGATAAAACAAAAATAACACATTCATTCTTTCATACCACAATTCTTTTTTTCTTTTTCTTTTGCATTACATACTAAACCCAGGGTCTCACATGTACACTACAACTGAGCTACAATCCTAACCTTTCAGAGAAAAGTAGTTTTATTATCTGGTTGTAAATGACTACATGTTATAGTGCATAACCTCTTTAAAACATTCTATTCAATTTGTACCATGGTTTCTTCTACTGAAATGTTTTGTGAGCAAATGGACTATTTAAATAAGTCTACAGAAGTGTGTGCTAGGGGTGAGTGTGGGGTCAACTGTCACTTGACTTGCTTCCTTAGGAGAAAACTGGTAACAGATGAAATGGGAAAATGACATTTGAGATTTTACTGACAGAAATGGGGCAAAATTACTTGTGTTTTGCATGTTGACAAATCTGAAGAACATATTTTCTTGCAAGAGCATATACAATCTTAACTCAAGAGGACTTTGAAGACAATGCAAACCATCTAACCTATGGACAAGGAGAACACATCTTTCAAGATCAATTCTCTTGCCTAAGCAAGTTAGAAGCAGAGAAATATTGTGAAATCATTAATAACTTTATTTCTCAGGTTACATGTATAATAATTTCTCAATTATTATAAACTTTGTGCCAGATCACATGTGCTCACATGAACTTAGTGAAAGTGTCTCTAATTCAGCTTTGAACTATAGCCTACAGGAGGAATTCAATCCATTTGTTACAAAGCACCAAGGAAACTATTACAGTCCATGTAACATACAAAGTAATTAGTACATGTTGGATAAATGTTGGTTGAATATACTCACGGAACCCCACAAAATATTATGATGGTAGTTTCTATATTATCCAACTTCACAAATTCTCTAGCATTGAGGAAAAGAAGAAAATCAATTGTTATATCAAGGGGGGAAAATTCTCCCACTTCTGCCTTATTCTATACAACACAAGTTATATACATAAGAAAGAATACAGCGAATGCAGCCTTTGGAGTGGTAAAGGAAAGTTTATTTGCAGTGTTTGTGTTCAGTGTTTTGTTGTTGATACAGTAAACATTCTTTTTAGAAAGATAAAAGCCTTCCCTTACAAATAGCTTCAAATACAATAATTTTGTAATGAGCAGTCAGTTACTGTGGTGGTTTGAATATGCTTGGCCCAGGGAGTGGTGCTATTAGGAGGGATGACCTTCTTGGAGTAGGCCACAGCCTAGTTGGAGGAAATGTGTCACTATGGGCATGGGAAATGTTAACCTCCTCATAACCATGTGGGAGCCTGTCCTCTACTAACAGCCTTCAGATGAAGACATAGAATTCTCAGCTCCTGAAGGGGCTTGAGACCCCACTCTGAACAACCATGCTGAAAGCAACCAGAGCTGAGGGACTAAGCACTATCTAGGGCCGCCATGGACTAACCTGAGCCAACCTCATGGGTAACAATGAATATAGCTAGTAAGAGCACCAGTGGAAGGGAAGCCCTTGGTCCTGCAAGACTGAATCCCCAGTGGCTTCGTGATTGTTGGGGGCAGGTGTGTAGAGTGCGATGGGGAGGAACACCATGTATAAGAGAGGAAGAGGAGGGTTTAGTGAGATGTTGGCCCCGGAAACTGGGAAGGAATAACAATCAAAATGTAAATAAGAAATACTCAAGTTAATAAGATAAAAAAAAAAAAAAAAACTCTTGGCTCCTCCTGCACCATGCCTGCTTGGATGCTCCTGTACTTCTGCTTGTAGTGAGAATGAACTGAACCTCTGAACCACAAATAGCCAGCTCCCAATTAAATGTTGTTCATGTAGGTTGCCTTGGTCATGATGTCAGCGAGTTCCACCTTGGTAAAACCTATTCAAAACAGTCCTGATAACAAGTTATAGCTAATAAAAATCAAGACAGAACAAGAACTGGAAATATAAGCTCAAATGTAGAGCACTGGCCAGGCAGATGTAATGCCCTTGGTTCAATTGTCCATGCTGGAAAAAAAAAACCCAAAGAATATAAAATATACAAAGCTGAATATTGTGCATTTCAGTGTGATTCAAAGTAAATGAAAATAACAATTTATAAATATTTTGGATCTTTTTATAGACCTAAGTATTTTTGATGCTTAATAAGTATCAAATGTATAATTGATATATAATTAAGGAGCCATTCATTTATGTAGCATTTATTCATAGTTCATTAACTTTCTACAAGGTTCCAGGACAGGCAAATATTTTTTATTTGTGGACTCAGAACAATAATTCCCCCATAAGGGCCTCTGACATTCTAAGGCATGCTGAGAGTAGGAGAAATAGATTTTACCCAGTGAGGTGCAGCCCAATTATTCATCCAATACAAAATTGTCAGCCTTGAAACATCTGTAAAAAGCACATTATACAAAATGAGCGTGTCGTATTTAGAACCCACCCCCCGAATACACACACACGAAAACAGAGGTCACAAATTTGAATGATGTAAAGGTATATGGGAGAATTTGAGGGAGGAAATGGAAGCAAGAAACCATGATTATAACCTCAAAAAGAGAGAGTAAAATTAATAACTTTGAGAAATGTAAGAAATTATCAGTAGAATTGGGGAGAAATAGATCTAATTTAGGAAAAAGCTAACTCAATTCTTTTTGTTTAAAGATTTACCTATTTTTGCTTTGTGCTGTTGAGTGAATGCTTGCACGTGTGTGTTGCATCATATACATATCTGGTGCTCATAAAGTCTAGAAGAAAGCATTGGATCCTCTGGAACTGTACTTAATACACAGCTGTCAGCCTCCCCATGTGCGTGCTAGGAACTGAGTCCAGTTACTATGTAAGAGTACCAGGTGGGCTTACCTATCAGTCTTCATTTAACTATTTTAATCAGTTTTCTCTTGGAAGTAGACAGATGTCCTCCAAAGCTCCTACAAAGGATATAAATTTAGCTTACTGTACAGTTGCAAAACATTAAAAAGTATCATTTATCTATCTAACAATATGTAGTCTTACCATACTACTATGTAGGTGGGCAGTTTTTAATCCTGTAAAGCTGATGCTAAGTATACATTGAAGAAATTAACAGCTTTAAAGTGTGGCAAACACAATCTAAATTCCTTGTAGCAACTACATATTGAATCTTGTTTAAGATAGGCAGTTTGTGTGACAGGTATAGGGAAAGATACTTGAGTTAAGGAGAGAAATATATTGGAAGGGAGAGAACTTTTTCTTTTAAAACTCAATAGAAAAATCTGAAGTATTACATCTTTTTTTCTTTTTTTTTTTATTAACTTGAGTATTTCTTATTTACATTTCCAATGTTATTCCCTTTCCCGGTTTCCAGGCCAACATCCCCCTAACCCCTGCCCCTCCCCTTCGTTATGGGTGTTTCCCTCCCCATCCTCCCCCCATGCCTGTCCTTCCCCCCAACAATCACGTTCACTGAGCGATTCATTCTTAGCAGGACCCAGGGCTTCCCCTTTCACTGGTGCTCTTACTAGGCTATTCATTGCTACCTATGAGGTTAGAGTCCAGGGTCGGTCCATGTATAGTCTTTGGGTAGTGGCCTAGTCCCTGGAAGCTCTGGTTGCTTGGCATTGTTGTTCATAAGGGGTCTCGAGCCCTGAAGTATTACATCTTATATCAGGACCCAGAACTACACATGAATATTAACATACTTGTACATATAGTAGCGATAAAGCTAATGGAGATAAAATTACTGGTATTTACTTTTCATATCTGGGATGTTTTGAGTGCTTTCTATAGTATAACATTTTTTTAAATGCTATATCTATTCTAGAAATTCCAAAAAAAGTTAGAGGCCATAAATGGCCATTTGCACAGCATTGGACATAAAGGTCAGATTAGCCTAGGAAGCTAACAGTGGAAGTGAAGCTGGACAACCTATGGAATTCAAAATAGCCCAGGAGATTCAGAGTGCTATTATGAGCCAGTGAAACTCGTGAAGACGGTACTTATTGTTAATACTAACTGTAACTTACATGACCTGTGTGTGCCTCTCTACATTGTGCCCCGTTGCACTCCACACCACTTTCTAAACCAGCAGATTCTTCTGAATGGGAGTGCCCCATTTCATTTTGATTGTAGGAAAGCTTCAGAGGCATGGCGGTAAGTCAGTCCAGGACTAGCAAAATGGATCAAAGCTGTGGGATGTTGTCTTTTTATCTGACTACACTGCAATCTCTTTTGTTCCTTCACCTAATGCTGTGTATCAGTTGGCAAAGAAGCAAAGAAGGATTGGTGAATTGTGAGGTTTGCCACGATCATACAACAGGGGACAGTTCCAGAACTAACTGAACTGGTCATGTGGTCTGTGTCATTAAGAATACTTGCTAATGGAGAAGAGCCTTGTACTCTCAGTTTGTATCTCAGGATACAGAGGCCCATAGAGCAAATTGAGCAAGGGTAAGACTGAATGTCTAGTCTTGCCCTTTTTAACTTCAGATTTTTCTCAACTGCCTAATGTTTTCTCTTGTAGGAAGTCCACACATGCAGTACCTTCTCTCTTTTAATGTGTCCTCAGTGCCATCTGGGCTAATTTTATGTCATTTGTAGAGGAGAGAAAGGCAGTAATAACACTGTGGCTCACAGAAAGAGAAGACAGTAGATATACTGTTGGAGAAAACAAGACTATTATTGTAGAAGATTCTAGAGAAGAGAGGTGCAAGAAAGCATGATACAGTTTTGACTTTTCCATGGAGACTTACTACTGGTCAAGGTCAGTGAATCTGGGGAAACCTTATGCTATTCCTCAGGCAGCAACCTTCTCAATGAATTGCTCACGACCCATGTTGGTCAGAATTACTTAGTGTTTTCTACAAAATACCTTTGCTAGATGATAAGACTCCCACAGAAGAAGACTACAGAACCGGGAGGCTGGATCTAGAAATGTGGACCGAATGAACTTTCTAGGTTATTTAAGATGCACAAGAGAGTTTGTGATCAATTGATATGAAGTGTTAATGACTACATTTATTACTACACCTGCGTCAGTAAACACTACAGTACACATACATGCCTACTGTTTAACTTCATTTCCTCTCAGAAGACTCATCATCTGATGTATATTTCATCACTGAGGAGATCATGTTCAGAGAGTTTATGTGTAATGTTGAATTCGATTGGTTGCTAAATGAAACTGGGACTCCTTCTTTCAATTCCAACCTCCTTCCTTCTTGCATCAAAATCAGTGAGATGGGGGTGATATTCTATACCATTTTCCCACTAAACAACCCAGTTAAATGCAATGTTTGAATCCATTAAGAGAAGCTAGAGTATAGTCCCTCATTCTCCAACATATGTAATAACCAGAAATGACTTCAGGCATTGTCAACAGATTCCTCGGAAAAAATGACCCCTAGTAGAGAACAAATCTTGATTAAATAAAGAATCCCATCCTGTTGGCTTTTTATGAATAGAAAATTATCCTTGTGCCCCGATAAAGGTTCCTTAAGAACCACTGAGTACACTAGTGAGTATAGGCATGTTTGACTCTAGTCCTGAAGGTGTCCCTTAAAGCCCCTTCCTAGAGTTGCAGGGATGACAGGAGACAGAGAGTGGGAAAAACCCAAAGTCTGCCTGTGGGTAGATATAAGAGAGCAGCAGAAAGTCCAGGGAAGGGCTTTTGCTTGGCCTCAATACTGCCTTCACTTTTAGGGAGTTACCCCCTTCTTATTTTATATAGAATCACTTTCATATGAGGTTGAAAAGCAGTAAATAATTAAGCTAATTTGTCTTTGAATGTGTTTCAAAGAAGCCTACAGGAATTGGAATCCAATAATTCTAAATAGTGAAGCCAAACACAAAGGCAGACTTCATCAGGATAATGTGCTGGGTGTGGGGTTTAGGAACGGCTGATTTCAATTATTCATCCTGGACATCTGGAAGGTCATTTTCCTTCTATAATCTGATTATATTTAGGATTAGGGTAACTTCATTGCTGAATATTTCTAAAGCTACAATCAACTGCTTAAGCACTATGCAAATCCCTTCAATCCATGTTAACAAGCACATCAATGTAGACTCTGAATGGATTCACATCACTTGTAAATTCTCTGTCCAGATCAGGTTTTGACATCTTTCCTTTTAAAGGTTTTACATTTAGTTCTCTTCTCAACTGCTACTCTCTTCCTTGTACGTGTGTGTGTGTGTGTGTGTGTGTGTGTGTGTGTGTGTGTGTGTGTGTGTTTACATTAATGAACTAGGACCCCTGTTCTATGTCATGCAGCAGATGGTGAGCTCTTTCAAGTCAGTGACTATCTCATTTACTTGACAAAGTCGAAGTACCTTTTATGCCTGGAACCATGCTAGATGCTGGATATACAATGTTGACTATGACAGTTTGACCCTCATCCCCCTCCAGTTGTACATGGTGAGACAGATGAACAAACTACTCCAAGATACTAGGAGAGGACATGGGTATTGGGATTTGTATTTTCCTGCTAGCTCCCTCCCACCATTCCAGGGGACTTCAAGGAAAAACTAAACATTTTCCATAGTTGTAAAAGGGTTGGGAGGGCCAACTAGACTTCTGAATGAGAGATGCATAAACCTAGGGAAGTACCCGAGATTCTAGAGATGGTCTCTTGTGGTTGGGGTCTGGTTACAGTGCTTGGTGCTAATATTACATAAATTATTTAGGCTCCTGTCTCCATTTCTTTATAGAAAGAAAAGAAATTATTAATAGATCCTACTTTATAAATTCTGATAGATTATTCATTTCAGATATTCCATACTAGACTCTCTAAACTCTCTGTTATGGTTACCACCTCTTCTGGTGTCACCATAATTAGAATGTGAACTCTTTCTTTACCTGACTAACATATCACTGTTGAATTTATTATATCTTATTGCCAATTGCCTCTTTGTTAAAGGCAGAAATGCCGTAAAACATCTATTAAGCAATGTATATTCCTATATTCATATGCGTTTTGAATATGTATTATCCACAAATAATGTAAAAATCAAACAGTAGAAACAAGAACACTAGAAACCATGAGATTGGAGTAAGGAACCTAAGCAGTTACTTTTCTAGTTATCAATGCTAGGAGGGTGAAATGGGAGACAGGACCCTAAGCAGTCAGTCATCTAGTTATGTTTCTCTCCTGCTTTGGGTAAAGACACAAATCTTTCTCCATCTGCCAAAAGAATATCAGGAGAAACCTGTAGACACCCTTGACAACAGAAACCTTATAGCAAGTACAATTATATTAATGAGGACATGTTCTTAAAAGAATTATTGAATATATTAAAATTGGTCACTTTGGGGTATGGCTGGCACAGTCCTTTACTGTCATTCTTGTTGGGACCAAGAATCTGTTATATATGCTAACATCAGTGTCCATAAAAGACAAAGAGCAGATAAGTAAATAGACCACACCTCTCACCTTTGTCCAAAAGGGAACTGTCACCATATCAAATTCAGGGAAATACTTAGATAACCTGTTGATGGAGAACATAATGACTTTCCCTGGTCTACAGTCTTTCAGTGTGGAAAAATTAAAAGAATTTTCTTTCATAATAAAAATAATATCCAAAACTGAATCAATACTAGGATTGGTAATCATAATTTTAAAATAAAACTGTACTCTATTGCCTTCATCCTTTAAGAATACATTTCTATGCCATAAATAACATTGTTTTTAGTTCAACTTGTTTAGAATGGTTTTGTAGGCACCTCAGAAATACTAGTCTCTTTCCCCTACTGTATGCTTTAAATCTGAAATGAGTGGACAAAGATACAGGAGACATTCTAAATGTCTCTGTCCTGTTCTGCAGGTGTATGCTGGAGCCTCTCAAGACAGCCTGGTGCCTGAATCTGTTTCCAATTCTGTGTTAACTGTTACACTGGAAACTCAACATGGGCCGTGGAAATATCTATACTATAGGAACCAACATATGGTACAAAAGCAGGGCTTCTTATTTGCTGTTTGAGAGTTAACTGTTAATTGTGGGCAGCAATGGATTTGGTGAGCATGCATATAAAATTTTTTGATGGTTTGTTGATAAGGAAAATGATGGTGCTCTTTAGCTTGTTCTTAGCATCCTGGATAAATTGATAAAGGATGGGATGAGTTCCATGATCAAATTAACTAACGCCCAGCATCTCAGAGTATGCAGAAGGACAATGAACTTGGTGATAATTGACCAGCTCCAGATGTGGATAAACATCTGGGTACACAAAAAGTTTCAAAGTTTTTCCTGGAAGAGAATCTTATTTCTAACAGCCACAGAATTCCTGTAGTGAAAAATAAAACTGAAGCCTTCATTAAGAGGTTGGCAGAAATTACAGGGAAATTCAAGTTAAAGTAAGGGCATTAATTGATAAAGAATGCGATCTGGTAACTTAGGATGGGGATGTGTGGGAGTACCCTTTTGAAGCTGAGAACTTTGAATCCTTAGATTCTCAAGGGATTATCTCACTTGAGGAAGTAGTCTCCCTGCCCTCAGCAGAAGATTTACTCACACCCTCACCCCTTGAAATATCGCTCTCTTCTCTGTTGACTGAGGAAATTTATCCTTCCTGGTCTGCTAAACCAGTAGTGACATTTTCTGAAATGCCAAGCAAGACAACATTGATGTTTCTCAAGACCCACTAACACCTTCCTCTAGATCTAATATCAGACTTAAGGCAAATGTTTTATAGAGAAGGTGGAAAGTGTAATCCATGAGGAGGTGTGCTACTAAAAAGGCTAATGAGTTTTCAGATTCATCCAAGGAGAAATCTGGGGAATAATGGCAGGAATGGTTTTCCAGTGTATGGAATAATAGTGGAAGATTCATGAAATTGAATCAGGATTCATTTATTGATATGGGCCTTCTGGGTGGAGATTTTATATTTAATATAGAAGCTTGCACAATTTAAAAAGGTGTCAAAAAGTTTCTTTGAGTAGTTGGGTGAAGCCTTTCTCAAAAGATGTCCTTAAAAATGAGTTAGACATGTCTGAAATCCTTTGACTTTGTGTTGATGAAGAAATTTTAAGGCTCGGGGAGATTGTAAAGCTAGAATAGGTACACTGTGTAAAATCTAATCCTCCACAATGGGAACGCCCAGAGGTATGCCCTTCACTAACCCAATAAGACACTAACTTGTGAGGGACACATGAGCATTTGAATGGCGTTGTTGCCACCCTCTTTTTTCTTATGCCAGACCTTAGGGTTGGAGATGCTGTTGGTCAGATGGATGAGTTAAAAGCAATGGGTTTAATTGGGCCATGAGGTAGCAGGGGCCAGTGGGAAGCAATGAACAAAGGCAAAGTGACCATAGTTACTGTAAAGAGCAGCAGAGAAAAAACAATTCACAATGGCCTAACTCAATCTCAGCACAGGCAAAGTGATTTTATGGTGGCATGGCTCACATGACCTTTGGTAGTAGGTAATCGATCAAGGTGTTTCCAAAAATGGAATACTAAAGAAGCTGACTGAATTTTTGTTTGATATGTTTGAGGCCATTAGAGTCTAGGAGACATTTAGCACAGAGATTTGGGTTATGAATTGTTCTTATATGATGTTTTACAACATTTGCAAACTAGGGGCCTCACCTAAAATTTCTTGCACCTCAATTTCCTTTCCACTGAGCATGGGAACAAATAACAATTTGACATAGTTGCATTGGACATTTAAATAACACATTTGAATATCCTTATGAGTGTAATGTTATGTTATGCTTAGTTTCTAGTTACAGGTTATATTTTAACTAGCTACACTCTAATGTCTGTTCATCATTTCTTCCCTGTTTTCATTGGCATCTACTTGGAGAAAGATACCATGGTAGGCTATTGAAATACCCAAAATCATTTCTTCTCTAAAGTAGCTAAACAAAAAAACTATTATTTAATGTGAGGACTTGTCATTACTATTGACCTTATAAAGCCATAGATAAAAGTCTGGAAACGCTACTAGCCTAATGTTCAAGAGACTTCAGGCTGCCCTTATTGCAAAGGGAATAATAGATATACTGGGGCTTAGAGGTGGTTTTCCCTGGAAGGGTATTTCTGAGGGAGGGTTCTTAGCAACTTGGATTTTGACAAACCACATAGCATCTTCTATATAATCATACATTTGGATTATGACCTATCAGAAGACATGCTCATTTATTCTTGAAATATACCTACTAAACCTTTTCCTACCAACACAATGTACTGAGTGGACAATGGAACACCATGAGAATTCCCCTACAGGTGCCAAGACTGGCCATTGTAGTTTCTTTGCATCTCATAGACAATCACAAGCTGGGTAGCTTAATAGAATTTTTCAGCTCATAGTTCCAGGTGCTAGAAGTCCAGATGCTAGAAGACCAAAATCAACCCAAAGGCATAACATAGTCCCCCCTCCCACCCACCAAGGCTCTAGGGAGGACTCTTCCTTCCATTTCCACCATCTGGTGACCTGACTCTTGCTGGACCGTGAAAACACAATCCCAATCATTGTCCTCTCTCACTTGGTTTCTGTTTCCGTATCTTCTTCCAAATGTCCCTCCTTGTACAAAGAAGCTAGTACAGTGAATCAGGACCACTCTCATTCAGCACATCCCTGTGTTGACTACAATCACAGATTCTGTTTTCTTGTCTTTTTCACAGGTGCCAGGGTCTCCACTTCATATTTGAGGTGGAAAAAAAATCTAATCTTTAAGATCTATTTATCAATAAGTCATTCCTATGATATTGTACTAAGTGTTCAGTTTTTCACAGTCTTATCTTCCTTTTTAATATGCCATTAAAGACTAGGTAGTGAGTGTACTGAGGTTATGAAACATCTCTGCAAGTGATAACCTTAACTGAACTCACCAGGCAGAGATTAAGCAGAATATGCCTTCTGTTGTAAAGGACCAAAAACATATCTCCATGCTCAACTGGGCATCTCATTCAGAAGCATGAATCCCCTGATTTTGTAAGGAACATTTGAGAGGAATGTAAATGCCCTTATTGTGACTAAATGTTACAACGCACATTCTGGAGCTATTTCGTCGTCTGGTTCTTTGAACTATGGCATAAAAAACAAGTGTCATTGCTAGTTGTCCCCTCACCCCAGTGACATGAACTATTGTGGAGGACAATTTAAACCTACCATCAAACCAACCACAGCAGAAGAATCCCTCTCATCATTTTAGACAAGCCCCTCCTTGTCCTTATCTTAGGCAATGTGCCAACTGCGCTCCAGGAGCAGTGCCTGGTGGCAGCACAGCCTAGGGCATCTGGCTTCCAGTATTGGTATGCACTCTTTCTTCTTGACTTCTTGTTCCACAACAAAAACTAGGGTCACAAAGACATCTGTTTAGGGGGAATATGACACAAACCAATGGGAATAAGTCCGTTAAGGATCAAGACAAGACGACCTAGAAAGCATGGGCAACAGCTTGTGTTAGAGAAATAACCAATTGTCATAGAAACAAAGCATTGTGTGTTATATTCTTATATCCAATGACACTGGAAAACATTTTAAAAAGAATTTTATAGGAGACATAATTTTAAGTTCAAAATCTCCCAAGGTAACCATAATGAAATATACCAGATCTTCATATGTAGAGCCAAATAGAAGTCATTGGCAATTATTTTTTGCCAAGATTTTATAGCAGTTACTAATAGTAATGGGTTAGTCTGGAAGTAGATTGTTAATTGTGCCAGGCTATTTATAAACTTCAGAACATATTATGGTGTGATAAGACCATGTGTATGCAAACCAGGAATTGATGATCTAAGGTGGCATCCATAATTATAAATTGTCGGGTTTTTTTTTTCAATAAAATTAAGAAAAGGGATTTGCAACAAAAATAACTGACTCATGACACATGGATTCTTAGTTTGATCTTTATTTTAATACCACAGATATAAAAGAATGAAAACATGTGAATTGCTTCGTTCTTTAAATATCCAAGTTAAACAGCCAAGGCTAAGCAGCTGACAAAGTGATTGAGTGCACTTGAAGTCACTGACACAGATTCTAGTTGACTTAGCTGCTCCAAATGGATTTCATGCTTCTATGTGGAGAGTTTATTTTCTGTCATTTACATACCCCCAAATGTCCCTCTTTGTTAGAAGTTCTGCAAGTATTAGCTTACAATGCTTACATTGAAAAACCCTCCTTTTATTTCTTCCTTCTCAGTGTTATGTACGTCAAAGCTAAAAGCTATGAACATAACTTATTCAGAATATAAGAAGCTTTGGTAGAGGGTATTTTAATTGATCTCATGTTATTTTAAACATATGCATCATTTCTTCGTTTTTCTCAAAGTTCATGGAATAAATGCTTTGATGCTCCATGGTTGATAATTCTACCTCACCTCAGAGTCCTTTTCAGCAACATCTATATTTAAAATTACTTCAGTTGTATGGACGATGTGCAGATGTGACTCAGTCATAATCAGCCTAGTTGAGTTGATGAACACTGGTTCAGTGGGAGATAGTGTCTGAGAAAATGAGGTGGAGAGTCATTAATGAACACACAGATGTTGACTTCTTTTTGACACATACACATTCTCACACATCCCCAATATACATGACCCCAACACCCCGACACATCCCCACACATCCCCACGCACCCACATGCACATTTGAAAGATAAATTCACTTTCCTTCATGTGTTTCATGTGCCTCCAGCTTGAATCCATTACGTATTCTATAAATCACCTTCCTAAATTATCATTTCCTTTAATAAACTTGTCTCAAGATCTTTAGTTGTCAAATATACAGGGGTTTGAGACATTTGGCAGAAACTTCTGGTTCAATCCTTAATTTAAAATTATGCATTCCTAGGCCAGGAAGCTGCAAAGCAATGCCAGAAAAAGAAAGAGAACCAGCTTAGTTCAGACCTCATCTGAGGAAACGAGCGGCTCCAGATGGTGACAGGCCAGGGTAGGAGCACTGTGCCTAAAGCCAACAGAACTTAGATTCACAACCTTTGCTATTAGTAAGTTCTGGGGCCACATCAGAGGGATAAATCAGGAGTCTATATGCCAGCTGCCTGGTGGGGGAGAATGTAAAACCTCTAGACTGAACGTATTAGAGGAACTTTTAACCGTGGGGGAAAGTGTTACTATGGCCAAAGGCACACCGAAACTTCTAGCACAGACTACCGAGGTTAATGTGCAACAGTCATGCCACATTGTCTTTCTGAAGCTCACAGAATAAAATTAAATAGGAAAGCAGACAGATGTACTTCATTTAATATAAATGTTAATGACTAAAGGGAGACAAATGGATTCCTGTGCCTTATGCAGTAGGGTTTTCTGCAAAAGATTTAGTCGGAGATTTCAACCATACATGCAAGTATTTCCACAGGAATAGACCCTGTGCTTGACCTCTTAGGAAGGCTCTGCTTTTCGGAGACACTCTCCTGAACTCCTTACATGAAAATATACAGGAAGAAAAACTTACTGGTTGCTCTTTGTGGTGGTTTTACTTTATAAATATTCTCCAAGTTGAAAAGAAGTTTTCCTATCTCAAGTTCAATTGCTGATTCTACAAGTTTCCTGTGTATTTAACACCCACATACCCATGACAGCTTGCAATAAGATTCTATAGGATCTTTATTTCCATAGAACATAGTCTCCTGAACTAAAACATGGGAAATAAAATTCAAAAATCTACTCTGCATTCCCTTTCCTGAAATTTCTCGTGTATCACTTCCACCACTTCTTCAATCTCCCAACTTTACATAGAACTTCCTCCTCCTCCTCCTCCTCCTCCTCTTCCTCCTCCTCCTCTTCCTCCTCCTCCTCCTCCTCCTCCCTCCTCCTCCTCCTCCTCCTCCTCTTCCCTCCTCCTCCTCTTCCTCCTCCTCCTCCTCTTCCTCCTCCTCCTCTTCCTCCTCCTCCTCTCCTCCTCCTCCTCTTCTCCTCCTCCTCCTCCTCCTCCTCCTCCTCTTCCTCCTCCTCCTCCCTCCTCCTCCTCCTCTTCTCCTCCCCTCTCCCTCTCTCTCTCTCTCTCTCTCTCTCTCTCTCATATTTACCTACTGAATCCATTTAGTGCTGGCTCTGTACATGTGTAGTTGTGAGACCATTTACTGGAACATGGACTAGTATGGGTCTACGTTGGGATCATATTTCTGAAGAAAACTGATCCTCCCGAGTCCAGTAGTTCCTTAGCTAAGTAGAGGCACTTTGTCAGTCCTTCCTCTGTCCACTCTGGGACTTGGATTGGCATTCAGTTTTGTGCATTCAGTCCCAGCTTCTCTGAGTTCATGTGTAAAATGTTGCTCTCATGTCTGGGAAATAGGTTTTTCTGTAGACTTCCACTCCCTCTGATTATTAAAATCTTTCCACCCACTTCTAGAATTATTCCTTAGTCTTTTGGATGTGGGTATAATATGATTTTTAATTAAGAGCTGATCACTCCACAGTCTCATATTCTTTGCATGTTGACCAGTTTTGGGTCCCTATGTTGTTCACCATCTACTTCTACAATGAGGATTGAGAAATGAACTAATCTATGAGTATCATATTTGAACTTGAAGAATAGTTTATTACATCTATTTACCAGGATAATAACCCTATGTTCTACCAAGGTCCTATAACCTAGTCAGGAGATTTTGGCCCAGTAAGTGGTATTGGGCACAGGTTCCATCTCATAGAGTTTTAAACTCAATTCGGTAGTGACTGGCTACTCTCATAACATTATTACCACTATTGTAAAAGTAGGTATATATTAATAGACATGTCATTATGGTAATATGTAGGATTTAATGCAGGGTAAGATTGTAGCATATATAGAACCTTCCAGGTTGCTATCAGCTTGATTTTTCTATGTCATTTGATTCAGGTGTGCGGTGAGTTCAGCAATAGTGTCTTAGCATCACGTTCTAGATTGTAACTGAGAGCAATGACAATAACATCTAATTTTGAGTGGTATATGGGATTCTACTGCCCAAGAAATAAAAGAAATGTATCCCAGTCTTAGGACTAGACTTTTTGATTTGATATAATACCTTATGATATCTGTGGAGGCATTGTTTCCCCCATTGTAGGGTAACTCACATACACACATGCGTGCATGCGCGTGTGTACACACACACACACACACACACACACACACACACACACACACACTGATATATATCACTATTTGATTGATGTCATTTGTTTTATTTTTCCAAAGGTTTTATTATTACTGTTTATTTAATAATTATTTTATTTATTTACATCTCAAATGTTGCCCCCCTCTAGGTCCCCACTCACAGAGTTCTTCTCCATATCCCCTCTCTTCTACTCTGTGAGGGTTTCCTCCTAGGCATTCCCCATCTCTGGGACACCAAGTCTCTACAGGATTGGGCACAACCTCTCCCACTGAGGCCAGACAAGGCAGTCCTCTGCTACATACATGCCGCAGGCCTCCGAGCAGCCCATGTGTGCTCTTTGGTTAATGGCTTAGTTTTGGGGAGACCCCAGGGATTCAGGTTAGTTAACACTGTAGATCTTCCTATGGGGAAGCCACCCCCTTTAGTTCCTTCAGTCCTTCCCCTAATTCTCCCATAGAGGTCCTCAACCTCTGTCCAATGCTTGGATGTGAGTATGTACATCTGTCTCAGTCAGCTGCTGGTAGAGCTTCTCAGAGGACAGCCATGTTAGGCTCTTGTCTGCAAGCATAATATATCATCAGTAATCATGTAAGGGTTTGGTCCCTGCCTATGGGATGGATCCCAAGTTGAGCTGGTCACTGGTGGGCCATTTTTTCAGTCTCTGCTCCAATTTTGTCCACGCATTTCTTTTAGGCAGGGACAGTTTTGAGAAATTTTGAAAAGTGGGTTTGTGTCCCTATTCCTCCACTGGGGGCTTTGTCTTTCTACTAGAGGTGGTCTCTTCGGTTTCCATCTCCCCACTGTTGGGCATTTCAGTTAAAGTCACTCACACTGCATCCTTAGAGCATCCTTATATTAGATTCTATGTATCTTGTTCTATGTTGAGGAGCTTGATCTATTTGGACTTGAGCTTTATGCAGGGTGATAAATATAGATCGATTTGCATTCTTCTACATGTAGACTGCTAGTTAGACCAGCACCTTTTGTTGAAGATGATTTCTTATCTTTTTCTCACTGTATGGTTTTGGCTTCTTTGTCAAAGATCAAGTGTTGATAGGTCTGTTGGTTTATTTCTGAGTCTTTGGTTCTATTCCATTGATCGATTTGTCTGTCTCTGTACCAATACCATGTGGATTTTATCATTTTTCTTCTGTAATACAGCTTGAGGTCAGGGATTGCGATTCTGCCAGAAGTTCTTTTATTATTCAGAGTTATTTTGGCTATCCTAATTTTTTTCTTTTTCATAGGAAATAGAGAATTACTCTTTTCGTGCTTGTGAAGAATTGGGTTGGAATTTTCAAGGAATTGCATTGAATCTACAGATTGTTTATGGTAAGATATCCATTTTCACTATGTTAATCCATGAGCACGGGAAATCTTTTCATCTCCTGAGATCTTCTTTGATTTCTTTCTTCAGAGACTTGATGTTCTTCACATACAGACTCCACTTGCTTGTTTAGAGTTACATCAAGATATAGTTGTGGCTATTGTGAAGGATGTTGCTTCCCTAATTTCTATCTTAGCCAATATATCATTTCTTTAAAGGTAGAATACTGATTTGTTTGAATTCATTTTATATCCAGCAACTTTACTGAAGTTGTTTATCAGCTGTACAAGTTCTCTGGAACTTTGGGAGTTCTTTGGGAGTTGCTTATGTATGCTATCATACCATCCGCAAATATTGATAATTTGACTTCTTTCTTTCCAATTCATAGCCCTTGAACTCCTTTAATTGTCCTATTGCTACAGCTAAAACTTCAAGTACTTTATTGATAGATAGGGAGAGAATGGTTAGCTTTATCCACAGTTTTAGCAGGATTGCTTCAAGGTTCTCTCTGTTTAATTTTATGTTGACTATTGCTTTGCCATACATTGCTTTTATTATGTGTAGGCATGTGCCTTGAATCCCTGTTCTCTCCAAGACTTAGCATGAAAGGTTGTTGGATTTTGTCGAAGATTTTTTTCAGCATCAAATGAGATGATTGGGTGATTGTTTTTCTTTTTGAGTGTTTATATAGTAGATTATGTTAACGAATGTTCATATATTGAACCACCCCTGAATCTCTGGGATGAAACCTACTCAGTTATAGTGAATGATGCCATTAATTTATTCTTAGGTTTGTTTTGCAAGAATTTTACATTTTTTAGGTCTTTGGCCATTTTATTCAATTCCTTCACCTGCTCAATTGTATTTTTCTGTATTTCTTTGTTTCCTCTTTAAGACCTTTTAACTCTTTGCCTGTGTCTTTCTATATTTCTTTAAGGGGATTATTTATGTCCTTCTTAAAGGCCTCTATCATCTTCATGAGATGGGATTTAAGGTCAGAATCATGCCCTTTAGGTGTGTTAGGGTATCCAGGGCTTGCTGTGGTAGGAGAGTTGTGTTCTGCTGGTGCCAATTTGCATTGGCTTCTGTTGATTTTGTTCTCCTATGTGCCTTTCTCCATCTGGCTATCTCTAGTGTTAACTGATCCGCGTGTCTTGGATTGGAGCAAGCCTCTTTGAAGGCAGATGGAGCTGTGTGTAACAGGTTAGCACAAGCCTTCTGGGAAGCCGGCAGTGCTGTCTCTGGTTCGAGCAGACCTTCTGTGTCCCTGGTTAAAGCTTGCCTCCTCTGTTCCTGGTTAGAGCATACCTCCTGGGAGGTAGGCAGGGCTGTAGGGAAGGTGATGCCAATGTGCCAAGGTTGAAGGTCAAGATGCAGACTGGAATGGCAATGGGACTCATTTGTTTTATTGATCTTAGCACTACTGCCTGCTTATAAGATGAAATATCAGAAGAATTTTAATTTGCATTTCTTTGATGGCCAAGGATGTTGAAAATCTGAAAAGTTTTAATTATCATCTACTTGCATTTCATCCTTTAAAAACTCCCTACTCCATGCCCCATTTTAAAAATTGGGTTGTCTATTTTCTTGGTGTTTGGTTTTATCCAGTTCTTTATTCTGGATCCTAACTTTCTGCCAGATGTATAGCCAATAAAGATTTTGTCACCTTCTAAGAGTTGCTTCCTCATTCAAATGATAGTGTTATTTTCTATGCAGAAATTTTTGAGTTTTACAACCTCCAATTCATGAATGCCTGTGCCACTGAGGTCCTGTTTAAAAACTCCTTCCCTGTCCACTAGGTTCAGGAATATTCCTTTATCTTTTGTTGGATTCTGGGTGTCAGATATATATAATATATACACATATGTATATATTTATTTATATATATGTGTGTGTGTTATTCTGCAAGTCAAAGTTTTGCTAAGATTATGTAAATTTCATTCTCTTAGTTTTGTCTAAAAAATTGTTTTTTGTTTACTCCAGAATATTTGCTTTCACATCTTGATTTTAAAAAATCTAAGAAGTTCTTCATTCATTTGGAGATGAATTTTGTGCAGGTTATGAGATAGGGATTAAGTTTCAATTTTCTACATGTGAACATATAGTTTGAACAGTTATGGAAGATGCTGTCTCTTCTCCAATGTGTATTGTTGGCCTCCATCAAAAATCAAATGACTTATAGGAGTGTTGGCTTATGTGTTGGTCAGTAATTCTATTCCACTAGTCAATGAGTCTGTTTTAGGCCATTATAACATGCTGCTTTTATTACTATGACTGTGTACTCTAACTTAAATCTGGGATGATGACACCTCTACCATCTTTCCAAGATAATTTGGTGTTCCTGTGTTTAAATGAAATATAATATTGTTTCTATTTCTGTAAATGATTGTATTAGAACTTTGATGGTTACAGTATTGAATATATAGTTTGCTTTTGGTATGATGACATTTTTACGATATGAATTTTGACAGTCCTTGAGAATGAGAGATCTTCCCATCTTCTGGTATTTTATTCAATTTCTTTTTTCAATGTCTTAAAGTTTGCATTATGTAAGTCATTTATGTCCCTAGCCAGATTTATCACATGATATTTTTAGTCTGTTTTAAATGGTACTATTTCACTGATATATTACTCTGCATGTAGGAAGGGACTTATTTTTATGCATGAATTTTGTATCCAGTTACATTGGTTACTATGTCTAAGAACACATAGAAAGGATCATCTATCACGGTCAAATTGGCTTCATCCTCTATATGAATGGCTGGCTTAATACACATAAATCAATAATTGTAATCTACCACATAAATAGACTCATTGACATAAACCACATGATCACCTTGTTCGAGGCAGGAAAAGCTGTTCACTAAATCTAATAACCCTCACCACCAAATTACTAGAGAATGTCGAGATATAGTCACTATTCCTCAATATAATAAAGTCAATATACAACAAGCCCTTAGCCAAGCATAAAAGAAGCTCGAAACATTTCCACTAAAGCCAGGGATGTGACATAGCTGTCCACGCTCTCATCTCCTGTTTAATATAATACTCGAAGTTCTAGATGGAGCAAGTACAGAAGCAATGCAGACAAAGGAGATATGAGTAAAAACAGAAGAAGTCAAAGGATTGTTTGCAGATGATATAGCACTATACATAAAATATCCTAAAGTCTCTCCCCTAAAGCTCCAAAAAATGTTAAACACCTTTGTATTTCTTCATTTGATAACTGTTTGGTTCTGTGACCCATTGATTTGTTATTTGCTTTTTAGTGTTTTCTATTTTGATTTTTTAGTTATTTATGTATGCTGCATACGAACCCTCTGCCAAATATGTAGCCAATAAGAACTTTTACTCCACTCTTCAGTCTTCCTCTTCACTCAATTGGTGGCATTCTTTTCTGTACAAAAGCTTTGTTGTTGTTGTTGTTGCTGTTGTTGTTGTTGTTGTTGCTGTTGTTGTTTAATGATATTCTGCTTGTTAGCAGTTAGTACTAATGCCTGAACTATTGGGGTCCTGTGCAAAAAAGTATCTTTAAGCCCGTGAGTTTAAGCATGTTTCTACTTTCTTCTCTGTCAGATTCAGGGTATCAGACTTTATATTGAGGTCATTGATCCACTTGGATACAGACATACACACACTTTTCATTTAGGAATTGTATTGCTGTGATTTATAAAGAGCACACTAAGTCTAGTGGTGGTAGGGAATAGTGCTTGATCTTATCTGCCTTAAGAGTTCTGTTTTATTTCCTAGAACTCTATAATTATATCTACTTCACTGTACTTTGATTTTTTTAAATGCTATCATTAGTGGTCACAAACCCAAGATCAAACAACATATTTCATGTCCCCTGGATACACTGTAACTGAGATTAGGCTAATTTAAGTGAGTGAAAGGCAAAAGGATTCATAGAGGGGCACCACTAATTAAAACCAATAAAAAAATGTGAGCCCAGGGAAATGTCCTGAGGTAAAATATCTTTAAGTCTATATGAAAATAAGTGTGCTTTTTATGTGCTTCATGCCCAGTGGCTCTAGGCCCCAGTGCCCACTCCAGCTTCACATTACAGGGCATGAAACTGCCATTGTGCCTTTCCATGGTTTCTAAGTAAATTACCAAATACATTAAACTAACCCAGGTGGCTTTGAGAACTGGACAGAGGCTGTATCATTTGTATGGGGCAGTTAACATGCATAGGTCCCGTTTTCTCTTTAACAGAATTGGTCTGAATAGGCTGTCATATGAATCATATCAGGGAAATTGTGTAGTCTTTTCTTTCCTAGTAAAACAAACACCATCTGTAAAATCCAGTCTTGCTCTGGGTTACACGCTATGTAAATTTACATAGTATCCAAGCAAGTTAAACGACATAGCAAGCTATCTGAAAATTCTAATAGTCTGCACTACTGTAAAAGTGTGAAAACCTACATTTCTAGATAGAAAATTTGTCTGAAAATAGTGACTTTAAAAACATATTGGCTTTCTAATTTCCTACATTTCAACCCCTCCTTCCATCTTTTAACAGTTTCAATACCTTCTGAAACATCCTCCAGTTGTCGAATTTGTTACATCACCAATATTCTACAAACAGAAAGATAGAGTGTAGTTTTACTGGTTGTGGAATATTACAGCACTTTACTAGTTTTTATTGATGAGTAACATTGCAAGATATGACTGCCTTCCATGTGGGAGGACACGGGCATTATCAACGTGCAGCTGTTATGAGTGACACTAGTATAAATGTCTGTGTATAAATTCCTATGTAAATACAAGTCTTAACATTAACGTTTCTGGTTTTATGGTGGTGACATGCTTAGAGTTTTAGGAAAATGCCAAATGTTTTCTGTGAGAGCTGGGTTAATCTATAGCAATGTGGAAGTGATACCATTTCTCTCCCTCTTTCCTAGCATTAGGTATAGTACCTGTGTTTTATTTCAGACATTCTGAGAGGTATGTGATGGCATCATATTGCTGGCATTTGTGCTTCCTAATGGATAACAATGCTGAATACCTTGTAGGGGGGAAGGTGAGGAGGAGAGAGAGGAGTGGATCCTTATGTATTACCTGAATATGCTGATCTACATGGAGATAAGCTGGTATTCAACAAACACAAGTGATTTTCCTGTCCCTTCCACATACACCACTGGGATTATAGGAGTGCACAGGCTTGCCTTGGCTTTTTATATATACTGGAATCTGAAATCATGACTTCATGCTTGTCTGTCAAACATTTAACCCACTGAGCCACATCTCCAGACCATTTTAATCTGCCTTTACCCTTTAGTTTTGTTCGTTTGATAGACCAGGACTTCTAGTGCTCTGTTAAATAAAAGTGGCAAGAGAAACCTCCTGGTATTACATAGAACGCAGCCTCTTTTTTGCCATTAATTATATAATATTAGCTGTTTTTCTTTTCAATCAATTATATAAGTTATATTTTGTTCTATGTATTCTTTGTCAGAAAAAGTCATCGGCTCTTGTCAAGTAGTTTTTCTTCTTTAGCCTGTTAATAAGGTTGATTGTGGTAAGTGGGTTTTGATTGTTGAATTAAATTAGCCCTTGCATCCCTGAAAAGGCCTGACTTAACAGAGGAGATTCTACAAAAAAAAAACAACGACAAAAACAAACAAAAAAAAAAAGAAAAAAAAACCAGCTCAACTGATGACCATGAAGGTAAAATGGGAAAGTTAGTATTTTATAGAAATGAAAGAAAAACCATTTTGAGATTTTACATAGAATGAGATAGAATATTCTTTAGAAAGAACATAGTAGGGAAAGAAAGGACATGGTCTAGGGATGCATGGTATGGGCTGGGGGGTAGGAAGAACTGACCATTAGATTTGGCAATACAGAAATTGTACTGACCTTGTTCAAAGGCACTTCAGAAGAGTGGCAAGTGACATCCTAAAAGACTTGGTTGAGAAAAATAGGACCCATGACACTCTTTGATGGACATGATTAGGTGTCTTACAAATACCCCCACTAAAATAGCACCAACTTCTGGTTTGAAAACACAAATACTACAGAAGCAATGTGTTTCAAAGCGATCTGAATTTAAAGTTGGAAAGAACATTAGAGATAATCTAGCCCAAGCCTTTCATTTTATAGATGGATAGAACAAAGTCTGGAAATGTTAGCTGGCTGCAAAATCATATGTCTAATTTAGCTTACTATTCTATACTGTTACTAGTAACAAGGAAAATTTATTAAGTGTTCAAATAGATGCGAGGTCTGACTCTACAAAGGGCTTCACAACATTAGCTCAGTTACCTCATGAGTTCAAAGAAAATTATATTGAAGTCACCATCAATGTGTGAAAAGTTCAATATTCCATCCTGCATTTTTCTCTATATATTGTGGTCCTTAGCTCTAAGCCTTACCATTTTTCAGATAGTATCTGTATGATATTGCATGGTGTAGTGACACATACATTTCATCATAGAACTGGGGAAGCAGAAGCTGGTGAATATCTATGAGCTCCAGAATAGCCAGGAGTGCATAGCATGAACCTATCTGTGTTTAGATCCTACCATATACTTAATCCCCTTGAACATCAGTATATTTATCCATCACTCTTTGTAGAAAACTTATGTTCAAAGTGCTGTTTAACTAGCTTTGTCTTGGTGCACATGGCAGTTGAAGTAATTATTATACAGGCATCAAACCATTATTCCTTGAAGCCTATTTTATATGAAATTGGCGTGTCATGAACTGGTCATGATAAGAAACCCATTTGTAAAATAACACTCATGTTTATGCTTGCCTCTCTCAGCTTCACTACTGACTCACGTGACTCACTAGACAGCCTCTTTCCAGTTTGCACGTTATAACTAAACTAGTAGAGTGCTTTTCAGAGAACTGAACAGTATCTGCCATTGAACTAAAAACCATAGTCAATATGCATTTTGAGAATAAAATGTGAGGTTTCCTCTTTTTACTGCTTAGATAAAATGAAATTGCAAGCAACAACATTCTTCTGTTCCTTGGGTTTTAAAGATCTAATTCTTTACAATTCAGCTAGATTTTCATTGAAATTCATCACAGTCCCTCTGCAGCTGTGGCCTCAAAATACCATTTCTGCATTTATTTTAGCCTTGTGGAATAACTGCTGAGAAACCACAGAGTCAATGAGACTCAAAATGCCCCAAATCCTTCCTGCTCTGGCGTTTTCCATCTTCACATCAAAGCATTTCATGCCCGTCAGCAACTTTTTAATGCATTTGCTCCTTGTGTGCACAGCTTCCATTTAAAGAGTCTCCTTGGCTGGCTTCTCTGATGAAGTTGTCTGCCTGCCAGCAAAGCAATGCAGAAGTTACAGAAGAGGCACCAGGTCCCCTTTCTAGAAGACATGCGCTTCAGATGAGTGCTAATTGCACTTTTTGAGAGACTACTGCTCTTTGTACCAGGGCAAAGTTTGTAACCTGGGAAAATGCAAATGAATATCAAAGACTTAAATGAGAATGCTATTCACAAGGACCCAAAGACAATAGGAGTCATGAGTGGATTCTATGAACGAGAATGTCATGTCCTCAATTCAGGAGGTAAATGGGGTTCTGATTATTAATACTGTACTTGAACAGCAGGCTGAAAAACATGCAAATGCTTTTTTATAGAACATTAAAAATAATCTACCTGATTTGAATAGTTCTTTCATTAAAAAAAAGTTAAGAAATAACAACATATGTAACAGTAGATTTGCAAAAGAATTCACATTTCAAAGGACAGTGTATTTTTAGAAAATGTTAATATTCATTAGTTATAGGAAAGTAGGGAAAGCCAATACATCATTTCCTTTGATCTAAGAGCTCAACTTGTGTAGTGCCAGACTTCACAATAAACCATTATTACTTTTAGAGGTCGGTGGCGTTCCTCAAATATTTAGAACCTTTATGATTATAAAACAGTGGACCTTGGATCTATATTTTTATTGATATATTTTGTTGGGTTTTAGAGAGGTATATATGTGGTTTTGAAGGCTAGTGTTCCTTTCTCGTCTAGTCAAGCCATAGTGCCACCAGTTCTTAACTTAAAATGGCTTGACTTGAAAAAGTAATAAATATTCATTAACAACTACCCAGTAGTAAAGCTTTCTCTCCCTCTAGATAGAAATTTACCATAAGATACTCTACACTGGTGCTGGATAACAGCACCAAGCTGTAGTTTCCCAATCAGTGTCAGGTTCGTGTGGATTAGACAACCTGTACTCAAGGACAGTGATCAACAGTAGGTTAATTTTTCAATGCATTGTCCACTTTTGACGTGTGTATCCTATGTAAACCCAGAAGCTAGAGTTTGAGGGACTCAATGAAATTTGGCTTGCATATCCTTTTTTACTAGTCCTAAAGCTCTTTACCATAGTTCAGAGCCACAACTTCAAGTCTACCAAAAAAGGCTGAAAAATCATATATAATTAATAGCAGAACATGAGGATGATAAGGTATTCAGAATGGCAGGTTACAGTGACCTCAAGGTAGCTACTGATTAGCAGATGACAGGTATATATTATTTCACCAGTAGTGCTAAGCTCGATGAAGAAAACCAACTTGTAGACCAGATGGAGAATGTTGGCATAGTCAGGCCACATACACTAAGAGATAATATCCTCAGGCCTGACATATACTCCCCTAAATCTACATTGAAAACCAGTAAAGCTAATTTTCAAAGAGCTGGCCTGTAAAATATGAATATAGATAATCTTTATGTGAAAAGTAGCATCTAAATGCAGCTGTAGATTCAAAGATGGAAGGAAGATCAGGACTAGTGGTCACATTCTAGAGAGTTAGCTTTCAAATCAGTAACAAGTCTAAGAAGTCTAATTTCATGTGTACCCTTTGCCTCATGTGGGAACCCATGAACACAGCAAGTCACCGGGGTCGGGTACTTTGTAAAGCTGTATCATGATGTATATCTATATCCATGAAGTATTCTTCTTGTCTACAGAACTGAAGTGATTTAGAAAGATATCCTTCCCTTTGCCAGGCATCCAGGTAGGGGCATGGTTGTCCATTGGAGGTAGTCATGTGGATTGCTACGAGATCGTCAGATAGGTCCTGCATAGCAATGTTACTTTATTCATATTCCTGATATTTGAGCCCTTTTTACTTTATGGAAAAATACTAATAATACATTTTAGTTTTCCTTAGTAGGTTACTATAAACTTAACTTTTCTGGGGGTGGGGGAATCAAAGCATAGTAACACTTAGACTTTATGAGTCATTTTTTATACAACAAAAAGAATTATCCCTTATCTATCAATACCACCCCAACATTCTTCTTGGGGAATGTGATCTCTCAGAGTCCTTCTTGTTATTTTGTGTTATGAGAACTTGACCAATACTTGCCATTGATTCTAGGGTGACTCATTCAAATTACTGTCTTTGATTAGTTGAGAGCTCATGATGCTTTTATTTTTCCTGCAACTTCTTCAACAACTGTAATTAATCAGAATTTTGGCTGTAGTTTTCCCACCAAGGCCATGAATATTCTTTTAGTGAATGACATTTCTTTGTGTCTCTGAGCCCCAAGGGTATTAAGATTTCAGCATTGAATTTCTCCTTCTTCAAAGCTTTCTCTTTCGGTTAAAAGCAGAGTAACAGACTAGCATCTATTTTGTGGGACTATGGGATAATTTGCATCTGGACAGTGACTGGTGACACTGAAACCACTGGGTCTGGTATATGGCTTTTGGAGAAAGTAGTTTGAAAGTTGTACCTAAAATAAGAGTAGAAAGACCTGTGGTATATTTAATTGAGCCATTGAGATTTGTATCACTTTCAACTCACATACCTTAAGTAAAGTGACAAAGCCAGTCAGGGTCACCTCTCCTGGGGTGAGACAGAGTGTACAGTGGAACTTCTTTTTGTTGCCTAATCCAATCTCTTTTACCTAAATGTTCTTGAGGAATTGACTGGGTAGAGGTCACTATGACAAGCTAGAAATGATTTCAGACTTCAAGAGAAATGACTAAAAATGCAAAATCATGGCTGATGAAGTCCACCCCATTAAGGTTCACCACTATTCAAAAATGCCTCATAAATTACTTGGCCTCTTTTTACCTATCTTCTTTTCCTATGCAAGGGATAAAAAATGTTTAGTAAACTGGCGGTGGTGAGACTGAAATGTTCACAATAGATTCTCTTAACTCACTTAGTAGGTGGCATACTGTACCCTGCTACTACACACATCTACATGGTTAGTCTGGGTGATGATGAGGATGGGTGAAGAAGAGAAGAGTCTGAGAAATCTCTCTGAACAAAGTGGCCTTTGAACTGGATTCGAAGTGAGGACTTGGTTGATGAAGAAAGATGCACCCTGGCATAGAATGGGTAAAGTGGTTCCCAGGGTTAGGCCTGCTTGTTGTTCCTGGGATGCAAAGAAGACTGGAGGCTGGAACACTGTGGGAGAGGACTGGGAAGGGGGAACAGCAGTGAGGTGCTGGGTGATGAGATCTAGGGTGCAGATCCAGAAATCAGGTCTTCATTATCATGATGAATAATTTTACTTTATCTCTTAATGGATAGGTAGCCACTGGAACGACTCAAGAGGAAGTCTGGTCCAGCCTGACGTTTTCTCTTCTTGCAGATACAGATTTACTAGGAGATTCATAAGAGCTTTGCTTATACCCACTTGTCTTAAACTCCATGTAATTTGTTTTCCCTGCTTTACTTCAAAAGGATGCAGAATCTTGGTAAGACTCCCACTGCCAAGTCTTACATTTTTTTCTTCTCTTTGCATAGATTTTTACTTTGAAACTTCAGAGGTATCTACTTGGAACATCACTCTGGGGCCCTTGGAACATGTATGTCTTGTGGGTCCCTGAGTGTACAGCAACACTATATCACGATTTGAACTGCATTACAGAATTGGGTACTCTTTTAATTGAGTTTTTTTTTTTGTTATATTCTTTGGTATATTTTTATTACTAGATTTCACTGAGTAGAGGGATGGAGTCTTCAAGTTTTATTAATTCTGTATTAGAATCTGCTATAAGGTCAGTCTAATCGTGGAATGACTAATATGATATACTAGGAATAAAGAATTGCAGATTTTATATTCAACTGCGGTGCCTTCCTGTACCCTTCATGTAGCAGGCAGCTTTCAATGTCAGCCCCCATCCATCATCCCATCCATTTTGTCTCTTCTACCATTTCAGGGCTTTGCCCATGTGATCACAGACTATAAAAGCAATAGTTTAATGCTGCTGAAGTCAGGATGTAAAGGACTGTGGCAAGTGCCTGGGGTTCTTTCTGAGTTACTCTCTCTCTCTCTCTCTCTCTCTCTCTCTCTCTCTCTCTCTCTCTCTTTCTCTGGAGAAGAACAGCTGTCATGCCATTCATATTATATGGAGAAATACATGTATATGACAAGAGAGGATGAGTACTCCCTTAAGTGAGGAAATGCGTTATAACCACAAAGCTAAATTTCTTCTAGATCCTTAATCCAGGTAACTGAGATAGCAGTCATTACTTTAGACTCTCGGTTTGGGGGAAATAGGTTACACTTAGCAAATAACAATCCAGTTGGATTGGATTGGGGAGGACACACAAAAATAGTTGTGTACTCTAAGAGAGCAAAGGAACTCCCAGCCATACTTCTAGTAAAAAAAATGGGTGCTTTGGAATTTTGCCTTAGCTCAATTTTAAAGGCAAATCAATAATACAAATTATATCATTCTACACATTTAACACTGAATCTATCCCCTTATATGAGACTCCCCAAAATGAGAGTGGCACAAATGTTCTCTGACTGTCTTAAGAAAGGAGTTTGTGCTCTGTTAGTACTTGCTCAATAGCAGAGAATTTCATCAGCATTAAGTCATGCTTTTGACACCAGTGAAGATTTATAATTTATACCCTGCATGTCTTGAGGGTTAGATGAGTCAATGTGTACAACAAAACATTTATTAGCTGTAAGACTCCATTGAAACAGACCTTATTTTGCAAAGCATATGTAGACACAAACTCAGCTTATGGGCCCCGTTTCTGCCATCAGCGGCAAGATGGCCATTTGCTAGTGTAGAGATTCTTTCTGTGCGCGTGTGAGTGTGCATGTGCCTGTGCTTGTGCCTGTGCGTGTACGTGCGCGTGCGTGCGTGCGTGTGTGTGTGCGTGCGTGCGTGTGTGTGTGTGTGTGTGTGTGTGTGTGTGTGTGTGTGTGTACTAGAGCACCTACTAGTTCATTCTGCCCTTTTATGGTCTACAGTCCTATAGAGTCGGGTTGACTTTAAGTGAAAAACCCTGGAGACCAGTATAGACCTTTCCAATGTGTGAGCCTATTAATATTCTTTACAGAGCTGGGGATGTTTTGGTCTTTGCAGTAAAGAAAAAGAATTTATATTATGCTCAATATATGTGCTAAATCATCCATACAATAGACTCCAGCTGTCCTTATCATAGCAGGTGAACATTGTCTGTGTTAAATTGTAAGGACTAGTCTTTAGTTGCAAGTGGTGGACCAGAAAGAAGATAGTAGTTCCATGAGTGTATCACTCAGTGATGTCACAGCCCACTTAGTTTGTGTATCTATGTGCTTGAGAGTTTGTGGGACACCATCACCTAGTAGCACAATTCTTAAACCACAGCCCTTTCCAGTTAATAGCCAATAGTCATGTTGTACTTAACAATATACTTCACAATTATCCAAATCCAGAATATGTTTTGATAAATTTCTTTCCTTATAACTGAATAACAGCTTACTTTTGTTTCTTAGTAACATTACCTATTTTTCAAGATATCCAGATAATTCGAATTATAAATCAGACCACTACCTGGAGTTTAAACTATCCACATAACACAATGTAGAATCCTTTGTAAGTATGAATGAGAGACTGTCTGAATCAGCTAGGCCTACTGGGAATTGTCCTGACTGTGTTAACTGATACAGGAAGATTCAGCCTAAAAGTGGGCAATAACAGTTCCTGGGGTTGGGTCCTGAACTGTAGAAAATAGTGAGCGAAATGGCAAGAATTTATTTGCTCTTGTTCTTGACTGCAGATATGAACAGCTGCTTCAAGTTTCTTGTCTTGAATTTCTGCTAGTGTCTTGAATTTCTGTCACTTGTGATGGTGAGCTATGTGTAAATCCTTTCTTCTTTAAGTGCATTTCTGTCAGGTTATTTAATTACAGCAACAATAAAGCAAGGATACTACCTGTGATAGTTTGCGCATGCTTTGTCCTAGGGAGTGGCACTATTAGAAGGTGTGGTCTTGTTGGAAGAAGTGTGTCAGTGTGGAGGTGGGCTGGGAGACCCTACTCCTAGCTGCCTGAGGATGCTGACAGATGTTCTTGGCTTCCTTCTGATGAAGATGTGATGAAGATGTAGAACTCTCAGCTCCTCCTGTACCATGCCTACCTGGAAGCAGCCATGCTCTCACCTTGATGATAATGGACTGAACCTCTGAACCTGTAAGCCAGCACCAGTTAAATGTTGTCCTTTATAAAACATTGGCCATGGTGTCTGTTCACAGCAATAAAACCCTAACTAAGACAGAAGTTGGTACCAGGAGTGGAGTATTCTGTGACAACCTGACCATGTTTTGAGGAGGACTGTGTAAGGACTTTGGAACTTTGAGCTAGAAGAGCCATTGGGTGTTAAAAGCTCTGTGGGATGCTCTGTAGGAGCTTGGAAGATAATGTTGAGAACAGTGCAGAAGATGGAGGCCTGGCTTGTGAAATTTCAGAGGGAAGATTAAAGACTCTTGTCAGGGCTGTTGCTATTTTGATTGTGACAATTCTGTGGTTTTGGTTAGCTGGGGCTAAAGAGTCAACTGTGATTAACAAGATACCAGAACTACTAAAGAGAACCTTTGCATTACTGGGCCTATTGATGCTGGTCAGCTGGAGCTAAGAAATTAGTGGTGATTAAGAAGAGACCAGCATCACTGATGTGAAATCTTCTGGGAAGTGTTTTCTGAGAGCACAAAGAGGCTGTGTTCAGAGAAAGCCAAGATTGTACCTTGTGCTATGGCTGGACTTGGTAGTGTGTTATAGTCACACAGATGTTACTGGCTTTGAAGGCATGAAGGGGTCATGAAGTGCAGCTGAGGCTGGACACTGTGAGAGACCATGGAAGGTCATTGGTGAAGGTACAGCCTCAGTTGCAATTGATGGCCCAGGACTGAAGGGGTCATGCAAAGGAGTTGAGGCTTGGCACCATGAAGAGAGCCTATTCGTGAAGCCTAGTTGCAGCGGAAGACAGCAGTGTTTTGGAGACATCAGTACCATGAGATGACCCGCAAGAGCAGCAGCAGCAGTGGAGTACAGGCATCTGGAGCCTAGAAGACAAGGTGTGTGCTACAAAGGGCAGAGCTGGAGAAGTGACCCAAGCCCTTGGAGGAGCCTAGAAGGTCGTGAGTGGATCCCAGACATTGGACAGTTAGAGTTTGATTTTGCCTTTTATTGTAACTGTGCCCTGATATTTTTCCCTCTTGAAGGAAGAAAGTATTTTAGTGGAGCCCATAGTTAAAAGACTTTGAACTGTAAAAAGACAATTTTAAAAGAGATTGGGTTTTTTTAAAGGGATTGAAATTTCACTCTGTAAGAATTTGTAAAGACTGTGGGACTCTTAAAGTTATTTAGATCTTGGGGATGAATAAGAAAGTAAGGGTTGAGACTTAATAGGGATGGTTTGTGTGTCAAGCTGACAAGGGGTCAATTGTACTGGCTAGTTTTATGTGTCAACTTGACACAAGCTGGAGTTATCACAGAGAAAGGAGCCTCAGTTGAGGAAATGCCTCCATGAGACTCAGCTGTAAGGCATTTTCTCAACTAGTGAGCAAGGGGGGAGAACCCAGCCCATTGTGGGTGGTGCTATCCCTGGGCTGATAAACTTGGGTTCTATAAGAAAGCAGGCTGAGCAAGCCAAAAGAGGCAAGCCAGTAAGTAACATCACTCCGTGGTCTCTGCATCAGCTCCTGCTTCCTGGCCTGCTTGAGTTCCAGTCCTGATTTCCTTTGGTGATGAATAGCAATGTGGAAGTGTATGCTGAATAAACCCTTTCCTCCCCAACTCGCTCCTTTGCAGGAATAAGAATCTTGACTAAGATACTACCTCTTAAGTAATTTCCTAAAAAAATTGGATGTTAAGAAGTCTCTTTAGAGCTTTTTTTTTTTTTTTTTTTTTTTTTTTTACTTCATTCTTCACCCCCAGTCTCCATGAGGATGTCCCCACCCCCTACTCCACCAGACCTCTATACTTCATGGGACCTCCAGTCACTTGAGAGTTAGGTACATCTCTGACTGAACCCAGACCCAGAAATCCTCTGCTGTATATGTGTTAGGCTCCTCATCTCAGCTGGCGTATGTTGCCTGGTTGGTGGTGAAGTGTCTGAGAGATCTCAAGAGTCCAGGTTAATTGAGACCACTGATCCTCCTACAAGGGTTGCCCTCCTGCTCAGCTTCTTCTAGCTTTTCCCTAATTCAACCAGAGGGGTCAGCAGCTTCTGTTCATTGGTTGGGTGCAAATATCTGCATTTGACTCTTTCAGCTGCTTGTTGGGTCTTTTGGAGGGCAGTCATGATGGGTCCCTTTCTGTGAATACTCCATAGCCTCAATAATGATGTCAGGTCATGGGCCTCCGCTTGAGCTGGATCCTACTTAGGACCTGTTGCTAAACCTTCTTTTCCTCAGACTCTTCTCCATTTCCATCCCTACATTTCTTTCAGACAGGAAGAATTATGGGTCAGAGCTTTGACTGTGGGTTGGGTTAGTAATGCCATCCCTTGCTTGATGTCCTGCCTTTCTGATAGATGTGGGCTCAACAAGTTTCCTCTCCCCACTGTAGGGCATTTCATCTAAGGTCCCTCCCTGTGGGTCCTGAAGGTCTCTCACTTCCCAGGTCGCTGTTACATTCTAGAGGGTCCTCCCAATCTCCTTACTTCAGAGGTCACCTGTTTCCATTCTTTCTACTGGCCCTCAGGGCTTCAGTCCTTTCTCCCCACCCAATACCAGATCATGTCCCCCTCTCCCCCACCCCCTGTCCCCTTTCCCTCCTGCCCTCCCTCCATCCTTCCCTCCCTTGTGTTTACTTTCTTCTCCCTCCCAAGTGGGACTGAGGCATCCTCACTTGGGTCCTTCAGCTTGCTGAACTTTTTGAATTCTGTGGAGTATATCGTGGGTATTCTGTACTTTTTTGTTGTTGTCGTTGTTGTTTTGTTTGGCTAATATCCACTTATTATTGAGAACACACCATGCATGTCCTTTTGGGTCTGAGTTACCTCAATCGGAATGATATTTTCTAGTTCTATCCATTTGCCTGCAAAACTCAGAATGTCCTCATTCTTAATAGCTGAGTAGTATTCCATTGTGTACATGAACCACAGTTTCTGTATCCATTCTTCTGTCATGGGACATCTGGGTTGTTTCTAGCTTTCTGGCTAAGGCTTTCAGGCAAGAGATTGCTTAAGTTCTATTGTAGATGCCACAGAAGCTCAACTCTTCAGCACCCAGCCTTTGCTGTTGAAGGAGAGGAGTTAGTAGAAAATACTCATGCCTCAGTTGACAACCTCAGTCCACAGGCTGCCCAGACTGTTCCTAAATGTATTCTAACAGACTCCCTTCTCTGTTCTTTACCAAAATATCCAAAGGTTACTTGACAAATATGTGGACTAAAATAATTGTCTCAACATCTGCTTTTTTGGGGGGAACACAACCCAAAATAGTTTTCAAATTTTCTAAAAGTACTTCCAACTAGTTCCAAATTATGCATTAGAATGATCTTTCATTAGTGACATTTTCATGGGAAAGTATGCTTGGATGCCATTTCAGGAAACTTTACCACTCAAGCCAGAACAGTATCAGAACCACATTTAAACCCATCTTACGGAGGTACTTTCTCAATTTAGGCTCCCTCCGTATTGATGACTTTGTGTCAAGTTGACATAAAATTAGCCTGTACAACTGACCCCTTGTCAGGTTGATACACAAACACATCATTTTTCAATTAGACCCTTTTCTTTCTCATTTATTCCCAAGATGAGATGTTAATGTTAATATCACAATAATAAACATAAATTTAAGAGTCCCACAATCCTTACAAATTCAAACACAATGAAAGTCTAGTCTCTTCACAATGTCTAATCTCTTTAAAATCCAAAATATCTTCAAAATCTCTCAAGTGTAGGCTTTTGTAAAGATCAAAATTAAATACTTTCAAGAGGGAAGAACCAGGACACATTCACAATCTGAACAGAGCAAAACCAAATTCCAGCAGTATAAGTAATTCAACTGTCCAACTGTCTAGGATGCATTCATAATCTGCTGGGCTCCTCCAAAGGGTTTGGGGTCACTTCTCCAGCTCTGCCCTCTGCAGCACACACAGCTTGTCTACTAGACTTTGGCTGGCTCTACCCCACTGCTGCTGCCGTTCTTGGTGGTCATCCCATGACACTGTCATCTCCAAAACTGTTGGTATCCCTTGCTGAAACTGGTTTGCACTTTCACCAATAGCCTCTTCTAGATTGTTCTCAGAGACTCTAGCTTTGTCATACAGTGCCAAGGCCAACTGCTTTCTATGACCCCTTTACATCTTCAAAACCAGTGCCCCCTGGGTGACTTTTACACTATCAAGTTCAGCAGTCAGCATAAAGTAATGTTGGCCATGTCTAGGACACAGCTTTTATGTGCTGATGGACCTATAAGAAACACTTATAGAGGATTTTAAACTGTGAGTCTTTTTATTGAGCTCTGCAAAAGGGAAGACATCAAGGATGAGTTCTTTCGAGTGAGGGTTCTGGAAGAGGAGCCTGCTCATTGCATGATTTCCCTAGCCAGAAGAGCTACTTTGCTTTCTTTCCTGCTAAATGCAAGCCTCTCTCAGCACCCAGTACCTCCATTACCACTTTTAATACACACCCACACTTGCCACTGGCAGTCGTTACGGTGATCATCAGCAAGCCTACTCCCACAGAGGTCTCTTCTGGGTTGTCAAACTCTTGCGTCTTTGTGCAATACCAACTGTGATGTAAGGGCTCCACATCTGCCCTCTTACCTTGTCGATTTTCCGGCACTTTGCTGAGTGCTGAACACTAAATCTATTGCAAATAGGATTCTTGAACAAAAGGACATTTTTCATGCCAGTGTATTTGTATGACTATGTGAATTATCTATCAATGAATCCTTAGCTCTTAATACAGTATCCAAGTCAGGAGGAATTGAATAACAACTCTTCCTAGACAGAAGCCAAAGTGCTTCTTCCATCCTGCTCAGTTTTGCTGGGGAACATCTGTTCCCCAATCCATTTATATGGGAGATTATATACACTGAGAGTGTAATTAAGTCACTGCAGCCTTCTCCTCTTTTTGGCCAACCAGCATCTTTTCCATGATCCCTTCCTCTTAAGCCTGGGTTTCCAACTCTTTAATCATCTCTGCTCTCTTCTGGATCCAAATGTCCCACTTCTTTTAAACTGTGTGTAGACATAAATGGAAATCTATCATAATGATGCTGTAAAAGTTTGGCAAATCTCAGAGAAAACCATCTGTTTGGTCCTTTCTCATCATCATCTTGCTGCTTTTTCATTAAGAGATTTTTCAAGAAAAGCTGCAAATTTAAAAAAATATATATCAATTCAATGACTTCTTTCCCAGCTTGGCTTATTATTTATACACACAAGCAATTTCTGAATAGAAATATGTCCCCCCAAATGGAAGTCTTGTATACCTATAAATGGGAATTTGTATACAATGTTGGTAAATGTGTTGCATACTCTTATAGCATCTAAAGGCAGTGTTCTAGCCTCTTTGATTTGCCTTTTGGGTTTTCTTCAGCTGTGCATGTATACAGCTATTACTTCTTATTGATTTAGTTTTTAAGTTGAAAACACTTTTTATATCTTCAGTTAAACCTTTCCCATGCTCTTCTTATACACCCACTAAGAATTTAAAATAGCAATATGATGCAGCACTTCCTATGTGCCAGAGGAAGTATTTTATATGTGTTAACCTCATCCCTATAGCAGTGCTGTGAGCCACGTGCCATTGGCATGGATGTTTTTCTGGTAAAGAAAATGATCAACAGAAACTAAATCATTCACTCAAGATAAACCCAGCAAGTAAGAGTCAGATCTGGGGTTTAGATACCAGACCTATCCCTGCAGAGTGTGTTATTACAGAAGCATGCTGCATATTTATCTGACCTTTGTGCTGAAAGTGTTCTTTTAGGCACAAGTAAAAATCATTTGACTTGTTTTTTTTTCAGTAAAGGTTGAGTTACCTTTATCTAGAATGCTTGGGATCAAAAGTGTTTCAAATTGTGTGCATGTGTGAATGTGTTTATGCATGTGTGTGTGTGTGTGTGTGTGTGTGTGTGGTGTATCCATGTGTGTGTATGTTGGAGGACTGTTTTCATATGCAGAATTAGATATCTTGGGAATGGGACCTGTGGTGGCTCTTAGTCACCAGGGAAAGGCCCAATTTTAAGGATTAGGAGGTATGGCCTTGTTGAAGGAAGTGTGTCACTAGAGAGTGGGGTTTAACATTTCACATGTCATTGCTCAGCCCAAAGTTTCTCTTTCTGCTTGTGGATCATGGTGTCCTTCTCAGCAAATGCCCCAGCACCTGGCTATTCCTTCATGCTCCCCATCATGATAATTATGGACAAACTTCTGAAACTGTAAGCAAGTTCCCAGATAAATGCTTTCTTTTATCAGAGCTGCCTTGGTCACGGTATCTATTCATAGCAGTAGAACAATAATTAAGACAGAACACAAGTCTACACACAGAATTAACTTGTGTGTCATTAGCAACTCACGTGTAGCCTAAAGGGAATGTTACAAAGTACCTTTTAGGAATTTTGTGAATAGAGCAGTTTTGCAGAATTCTCCACTTGTGTCCTATTACTGATATTGAACTTGCAGAATAATTATACCCAAAGCCCTGAAGAACTTTGACTGAAGAAACACCCCAGGCTCTTTCATTACTGATTCATAGCAGTGGATTTAACTTTCCATATGCATTGCAAATGTAACTTCCAGAAGGCCTATGCTTGCCCCCAAACAACTGTGAAATACCTTTTGAACTACTTATAAAGATTAAAGAGCACTTCGTTTTCCCTCAGATTACAGCAATCCTGATTTGGACTTCCCAGACAGTTCTACTGTTAGTTAACTCTTGGGTCTTCCTCGGAGGTTTTATGGAAACTCTACTGCCCTCTCAGAGGATGCTGGAAAATATCCCGTGAAAGCCAGTTCAACTGGTAATTGGTGGTTGGCAGATACCCCAGATTTTCTATTTGGGTTGTGCTTTCAACATCTTATTTAATACTTAGCTTATCGTATTTCATTGAATTTAATGCCAGAACAATTTTGCTTAAACTCTGACATTTAAGATGGAGGTTTAGTTGGAAATAAAATCTAGGAACCTGACTCCAAAGGTACCTTTGTGCTTACCAGCTGCACCTAGGAGAGGAAAGCAGTAGACACTCTAAAGAAATTGGAGCAAATACTTTTCAATAAGTCCCAGGGGGTTATAGCCGTGTCTGTGGAAACTTTTCAGTTGATTGATGCGCTCATGTGCAAGCGCGTGTATAGAATCAGATTCTTAACATTCAGCTGCAAATCTAGGCACGGGAGCATTAACTACCTGTTAACATTACCTGTGAACGTAGCAGTGCTTAGCAGGAGGGGAGCTGAAACAGATGGGTTCCTGTAGATTATTGGCCAACCATCCTAGCAGAATTGAGCTCCAGTTTCAGTGAGAGACCTTATCTCAATAGAAGGGTACAGCCAGCCCCAAAAAAGTCCCTGACGTGGAACTCTATCCCAATATACTTGGAAGCAGAACAATTGTAACATGTATAAACAGCACACATCAAAAGAAAAAAAATCAAAACTCTGTGCCTATGTTAGCAATACTCGCATCATAGAGTCCTGATACATCAAGACTTTGCCTTTTCATATTAAATTTTTTCTTTTTAAAAGTCTGTACAAATATTTCACTTGAGCTGGAAGATAATGGGCTACCTTATCTCATGTATATTGCTTTCTGTGTTAAATAGAACTATTTTTTTTTCTTTTCTTTTTTTCGGAGCTGGGAACCGAACCCAGGGCCTTGCACTTGCTAGGCAAGCGCCCTACCACTGAGCTAAATCCCCAATCCCTAAATAGAACTATTTAAAAGGACAAACTACTTATTTGACTCTGTAACTAAAGTGTAGTGAGAAAGCTTTTATGGTTTACTAGTTTGACTTCAGCAAGTGCCCCCTCCATGAATTTCAGACTTTTTTTTTTTAAAAAAGGATCTAACCTGATTGTTTTAAGATAATAAATTTAAATGAAATTAACTATGCTCACACAGCTCATAAATGGCTAAAGCCTGAAATAAAACTGAACTCACTTAACTCTAGTCCAAGAAACCTTCCACCTGTTATAAGTAATACTTATACTTTCCAAAAAATGACATTTGCAAAAAACGTCATTTGTATAAAAATTTAATTACATCCTATTTATTACGTTGTACCACAGCAAACTTTAGACTTGATACAAACACATACAATATAAACAATGATTTATTGGAGTGAAGTATACTCAGATCATCATGAAAAAGTGCTCAGAGGAGAAACTCATTTTTTAGAGATAGAAGATTTTAGATAAAATAATATCACCTAAAAATTTATATACCATAATATGTTTGATTACTATTATGATGCTATATTCCTGCATTTAGACTTCATAAAACTCCAATCCTAAATATTTGCCTGGTTTTAAGGTGGCGGAATGAAGACACAATCACTATAAAATCTGAGGAACATGTTTTATTAAACAATTTTGCAGTTAGGCGAACAACAAAGGAACAGTAAGCTAAAAGGAAACAAAATGAAAAATTAGTCAATATTATTGGCGTTGACGATCTATATCATACCTTGCTCACATACACCCTAGAGCAGGAGAGTGTGAAGCCATGGCTTTTCTGTTGGAGTCAGTAGATTCAGAGCCCCTACTGCTGTTGGACTAAGTGGACAGATGAAGCTCTGTGCCATGCCCTTTGTAGTTGATGGAGGCTCATCTGCTTTACTTCTTACAGTCCTGGTTGCTATGAGGTCAGAGACCATGGTCCTTCAAGGAGTCCCTGTCCAGAAACAGACAGTAGTGCATTCTCCAGGCATTCACTGTTGGCTAAAATGACCTTAAACCAAGCTTTCCTCTCTGCTCCAAAATACTCAGCATGTTGAAAAGCCCAGGGGAGGGCTTATTTGTATTTTGTTATATTTTATTTTTAACTAGATATAGACGAAAGGAAAAATGGATTCTGGCTAACTTTAACCCAAAGTCTTGAAAGAGAGGAAAAGGAAATTGCTACCTTTCTGTACTTTCCTGGAAATTGAATTTTTATGATCAAATAAAATTTCTCACTTCTTTTCTACAAACAAATATTTTGGCAAAAGCACTGTGTTCACCTGTCTGCCAACAAACATAGGTATCTATTTTCATTCATCAATAAACTATGCCAATATACTGGTGACAAAATGTAGGTTATGAATGTTGAATGTTCATTGTTGTACTATTTCAACCTCTCCATTTTGAAAATTTTTCAAAATTAAAGCAAAATAAATTAATGAACAATAGTCTCACTATTTCACCATTACCTCCTTCCTGGAAAATATTATTTCTAGAAACTCTCATTTACAATGTTTTAGTTAACATTCTTTAGCAGAAGTAAATATTACCAGTTATTTGTATTTTAGCATTTTTCATACGTAGAAATGAAGTTTTGGAAAATTTAGTGACTGTCCATTTAAAAAGTCATTGGGTCAAGGACAAGGTTGTCCTTGTGGGTGTGAAGAGCCATGGTGGGGAGGGGAGGGGCGGGAACAATGAGAGATTCCCAGAGCTGAGCAATGAGACCCAGGAAAAGTTGACTCAACAGGAAGGGGAGCTGGCACAAAGAGCAACTTTCCCTCACAAATAAGGAAAACACAGAGCTCTTATGCCTGACAAGATAAAAAAGAAAAGAAAAAGAAATCCTAGACACTTTAATACAACATAGCACATTGATAATATAACACAGAGAAACTTTGAAGTCAGATTTATGATTTTTAGGCAGGTTATGGATTTGTTTAGATCCTCTGTCACATGTAGATATTACTGGGGCTCACTCAAGACAAAAGTATTGTAATGTGGTAACTGAAAATGAGGAAGAACATGTAAAACTAATTTCTCAGCAGAAAACATCACTACAGTTTAAGCTGGGAAGTGCATCTGTGGGTGTTACTTCCACAGTCTCACCTCATAGTGTGCTGCCGAGGAAAGGGGAGGTAGAGTGGACCTAAAGATGAGCATTTTCAGGAGCAGGAAGGGAATCCATTAAAATTTATTGGTTCAAGCAGTCCATTAAATTATTCCACTCCCTCTGCCCCCCTGAAGCTGTGGAAAATTTGAAGACTCCCATTTCTCTCCTTGAATGTGTTTAAACTCCAAAAGGACAGAAGGGCAGGAATTGGCAAAACAAAACAAGCAAACCCAAAAAGCCACAAATTAGTGTTAAATAAGCTAAATTTATCAGTATTTTTCACTTTAAGAAAATATAGGAGAGAGCAAGAGACAGGATGGGGATTGTGATAAAACTGCCACTAACTCATATATCGAAAGAGGAGAAAACAGGGCTGATTTAAGGTCACAGAATTTGAGGATCACCATTTACACTGCACTTCATACCTTATCACAATAAATACTTTAGCAGGCTCTATTACACAATATATGCCCATATAAGAAAGCATTAAAAAATTCACTGACCATTTTTCAATATAGAAATACCAAGTAAATTGCAAAACATCTGTGGACATTAGAGTTGCAGCCATTGGTCGAACACTTTCCATGACCTGAGCTCTGTTATAAGGCAGTGAATTTCTCTAATAGCAGAAGAGGAAATTAAAGGGCGAGAGAGAGAGAGAGAGAGAGAGAGAGAGAGATGAGCCCACATTCTTCTGTGCCAAACTTTGTTACCACCTTCCTTATATGCTATCTGTAATTTGATAAGGAGGAGTTGTTCTTCTGAAGACTAGGAAACCAGAAGCAGTCCTTCAGGGAGGCAGGCCAAACAAGAGGGTTTAAGATAACTGTGGAAATTAACACAAGAGAAGCACCTAGCACAGTGGTTCTCAAGCTTCCTAATATTGAGACTCTTTAATTCAGTTCCTCATATTATGGTGACCCCCCAACCATATTCATTGTTGTTGCGACTTCATAATTGTAATTTATGAGTATTATAAATCATAATTTAAATATCTGATATGCAGGATATCTCATTTGAGACCCCCTCCTCCAAAGAAATTGAAGTTCACAGGTTGAAAACCACTGATCCAGCACAAGGCTTAACAAGGAGCTTACTGTGTGATCATCTTGATGGAAAACAAAGGACTATCTTAGGATGAATAATTGATTAAGTAATTTGTTTCCCCCTTTAGATAGAACTATGTGGATTCTTAATTTTTTTAAGAAATGCAAAAGGAAGCATCCCCAGCTGAGATGTGTAAGAGATGGCATTCTTCCGAGAATGGAATAGGCAAACCCCACAGAGACATGAGGTTTGGAGACACGGCCACTAAAACACCTCAAATTGGATATCTCATTCAACGTGCTGCCTTTTGACTCCTCATGTAAGGCAGGTGAAGGCTTTTAAAAATTAGGAACCTCAAAGGTTTGGGATATTTCTATCTCTTCCCATTGTTTGTCATTTATTATTCTACTTTACAGTTGTGTCTATGTGAAGGTGCTGATGGGACTGATTGGGGTGACATGATTGCCTAAGGCCTTATGTCCTCTCAGGCATAGATGAGCCAACATCTAATTTGAATTTGTAGTGTCATCTCATGGCCAGCTTCTCTTTGATGTCACGATACACAGTAATTACAGAGTTCGCATTAAAGTTTTGAAAGTTTTTAAAGGAAACAAAAAAGAAAGAAAGAAAGAAAGAAAGAAAGAAAGAAAGAAAGGAAGGAAGGAAGGAAGGAAGGAAGGAAGGAAGACACTTAAACATTCAAAGTTTTTAATCAGTTATCTTTAAGCACAGAGTTTTTGTTATGTGGTACAGCTATAGAAAAGTCCATTCAAGTCAAGTATTAACCATACAGTGACATAAGTTGAAGGTCAGATACAGAGCTGTAGTTCAATGCCACATTGCTTAGAGAGAGTGTTAACTCATCTGGATAGTACAGAGGCCTATTCTGCCAAAGCTGTAACTTGCAAACCACTAAATCACATCAATTTACATTTTAACGATGTCTACAAGAATCAAATTGATTGAATGTTTAATCTTTATTTTACAGTTCAGATATTATCCTCCCTACCCTGGCCCACCTTCTGACTGTTCCACATCCCATACCTCCTCCTTCCATCGCCATGAGGAAGTCCCCACCACCGAACCCTACCCCACCAGACCACCCCACTTCCTGGGGCCTCCAGTCTCTTGAGGGTTAGGTGCATCTTCTCTGACTGAGTCCAAAACCTGGCTGTCCTCTGCTGTATAAGTGTTAGGGCCCTCATGTCAGCTGGTGGGTGCTGCCTGGTTGATGGCCCAGTGTCTGAGAGATCTCTGGAATCCAGGTTAGTTGAAACTGCTGGTCCTCCTACAGGGTCACCCTCCAGTTTCTTCCAGATTTTCATTAATTCAACCACAAAGGTCAGCAGCTTCTGTCCATTGGTTGGGTATAAATAACTGCATCTCACTCTCTCAGCTGCTTGCTGGTTATATTGGAGGGCAGTCATGATAGGCCCCTTTTTGTGAGCACACCATAGCCTCAGTAATAGCTTCAGGCCTTGGGGCCTTCCCTTGAGCTGGATCTCCCTTTGGGCTTGTAACTGGATTTCCTTTTCCTCAGGCTCATCTTCATTTTTGCCCCTGCAGTTCTTTCAGACAGGAACAATAATGAGTCAGAGTTTTTGACTGTGGAATGGCAAACCCATTTCTCACTTGATGCCCTGTCTTTCTACTGGAGGTCCGCTCTATAAGTTCCCTCTCTCCACTGTAGAGCATTTCATCTAAGATCCCTGCCTTTGAGTCCTGAAAGTCTCTCACCTCCCAGGTCTCTGGTACATTCTAAAGCCCCCAGCTCCACCTCCTACCTCCCAAGGTTGCCTGTTTCCATTTTTCTGCTTGCTATCAGGACTTCTGTTCTGTTCTCTCTCCTCAATACCTGATCATGTTCCCCTCTTTTCCCTCCTGTCCCCTTCCCCACCCAGGTCCCTCACTCCCTCCCCGTCCTGTGATTGCTGTTTTCTCTCTCAAGTGTGATTGAGGCATCCTCACTTGGCCTCTTCAGCTTATTAACCTTTTTGAATTCTGTAGATTGTATCCTTGGTATTTTGTACTTTTTGTGGCTAATATCTACTTATTAGTAAATACGCATATCTTTTTGGGTCTAAGTTACCTCACTCAGGATATTTTCTAGTTTCATCTGTTTATTTATGTAAGAAAAATAAGGTAGCATTTCCACTTTTCCAAAAGTAAAAGACAAACAAACAACAACCAAAACAAAAAAGAATGAAACTGACTACCCTTCCGGAGACAAGCATATAGCAAAGGGAAGCAATGCCATCCTCCAAGGACAACAAACTTATATTTCCTATATGGCTGTTTGTGTGTGTTTGGGAATGGAGAAGGATGATAAGCTTCATGGGATTCTTACTCAGCTGCCAAGATCAACACAGGAGCTGTTCTTGTTCCCTTGTGGTTCCATGCTGCTAAGAAAAGCAGGCTCTAAGAAGCCCACAGCAAAGACTCTGCACTCCTAAGTCTTCACTTTCTCCAAAGGGAAAAGAATTATTTCTCCAGCACAGAAAGTAACACAGCCCATTGCCTGACTATTAGGGATAACCACCAACTCCCTACATTGTAGTCTTTCTTCATCATTTTATGTGTCCTGCTGTCAGTTTCCAAGGGAAGATGCTTTACAGTAGGGCTTGCATACTTAAATGTAAGGAAAGTCATGGATGTTTGTAAACACCAGGGCTTACTTTCTGAACCATAGTCTCCTGATATGATTGATGGGAATCAAAACCAAGCCCGGGTTGGACTGGTCTCATCAAGATGGAGGCCGAGACAAGTTTTTGCAAGCAATCTGGATTGTTATACCCTTATCAGAAACAGAAAACAGTGATGGTGACCAGGAAGAATGTAATTTGTAGTTGTCAGGGTACAGTGGAATTTGCAAGATACACAGGGTACACAAGACTAATGTCAAAGACAAGCTTGCCCAGCCAAGCTTTTACATGCCTCTCTGTCTGCTAGGGAATGCAGATATACACAGGTGGTTTAAGTACTTTACTGACTGAGGGAGTGCTTTGTTTTCTCAGGAACTAAAAAGCACACAGTGAACCAGGAGCTATGGACTCCAACCTGAAACACCTATGGTGCATGCCTCTCAAGGCAGCTAGACCAGGCTAACCCAAAGATTTCCCCCCAGATTTTCTTTGGTTACATTTTCCTTTCAACACAGAGGCCATTAATTATGCTGTGTACTGAGTTCACAGACACACTTTTTATACAGCCATTTCTCAACTCATTAATAAAAACCTATTTAGAAAGATATACATTTAACTAGTTCTTTCTTCAATATTATTCTTTGTGTCCACATTTCTTTGTTATTAATTAATTTTCATTCACTGGAGTTTGTTCACAAGTGACATTCTTTTGTAAGTTTAAAAAGTAGAGATAAGTTGGTTTCTGTGTTGAACTTGATAGATGCCCTATGAAATTTTTTGAATGAACATATTGTTGAAAATCATGAGAAAAATTTCTGCTAATTACTGTACTGAAACTTCTTAGTGGGACATCTTTGTTCACAGAAGACAGAAACAGGAGTAAGTTTGAAGCTAGCTGGGGTTATGTAGAAAGAATGTACAAGAAAAAAAGGATCAAAATTTCTTAATGCAAAATTTTGTTATTAAGACCAATTTTAAGTGACAAGTTACTATAAATTACTGGTTTAAGGCTGGGGATTTAGCTCAGCGGTAGAGCGCTTACCTAGGAAGCGCAAGGCCATGGGTTCGGTCCCCAGCTCCGAAAAAAAGAACAAAAAAAAAAAATTACTGGTTTAAATGAACCTTATATCAAGAATATCAAGAATACATATTTATCTTAGTTCAACATATGACATTTCATTTATATTTTGTTTCCTGGGCTAACATAAAACCAAATTATAATTAAGAAGTAGGAAATTAAGAACAGTTCATCTAATGTCATCAAAATAAAATGAAAAAAATCTCAAATAAAGTGGAGTAAATACAGATGAAGGGTTATCAGAATCTGCCCCCACAATAGTTAAACTCAGTCATGGTTATATTAATTATATATTATTATATATTATATGTTATATATTATATATTACCATGGTACAAGTTGATTCATATCCCCTGCTCTGAGCCAGTATAATCATTGAGACAGTTTATTCTTGATACCAATGTACAAAAATGAGGAAATTAAACTAGAAATGGCCAAATCTAAGAAAGCAAGTGGTCAGGCCAATTATCGACACCTTATGAAATAAGACCTCCAAACTAATATTCTTATAACTTTTTTCTCTCCAGATATTTAGAATTCACTATCAGGCCTTCCATGCTGATGCTTCAGAGCCTTTGAAGAAGCCTTTGAAGAGATAATAAATTCAGTTTTGGAGATGCAGAGTTAAATGGAATGACAAATGTGTCTGATGAAGAGCCGACACTGGCTTTTGCTGGCTTTGGAGAGTGACTATGCCTATATCCCCTCATATCCTGGAGCAGCCCGCCATGCCCTCAGAAGTCCCCACTTGGGATTTTGAGATAAAATTTGATTCCAGTTTCCACAGTGAACATATGGTTGATGTACAAACAGCTTCCAAGCCTTTTGATGTTCACGGAGAGGAAGGAGTGGGGAGCTGTTTCCTGGAAGAGTGTGGGGCACCAGGGAGCATTAAAGAGAGAAACAATAGTAAGGGAAGTGGCTGTCCTTTGCCATCACGTTGTTTCTGTGAACAATGTGTTTCTGGAGTCGGGCCCTAAAGTGGATGTGTTGTGTCCCGAAACCACATGTCATAATCCCGTAATTTAGATGGAATTTGGAAAACTAAAATTGATCCTGAAGTTACAGCAGAAAACAAATTATATTAGAACTAATTCCAGAAGAGGAGGAGTAAATGTACACAAGAATTTAAACACAAATGCAGCACCCCCTCCCCCCACTCTCCACTAACAAAATTCACATAGGTGAAAAGTGAGATTTCAGCAGCACTGTGACCCAGAGAGAGAATGAGTTAGACCATACACTGAGGGACAGAGGGGGGGTGGCTGAGATCAGTAAAATCACACTCTACAAAAGAGCCAAATAATTTCTGCAAAATATTACAACCCATCAGGGAAGGCTGAAGGGAGTTCACACAGTAAACCCACTGGCTGCTCTCATACTTTTGGATCTCAGAGAAAAACAGGTTCTATCTCACCTTCGGAATAAAGTGTAGAACACAGCCCAGATGCCTCTGCGTGCGTGCGTGTATGCGTGCGTCTGTGCGTCTGTCCGTGTCTCTCCGTGAAATCCCATATTGGGAGTAGAGGAAATATTAACTGGTATATAATTAGTGTTTTTCTTCATTAGCTGTTTTTGTCCCCCCTTCCCCAGGGTTTGTCTACTTGTTTTGTGTTTATGACTGCTCCTTTTTCTTTGCCTTTATTTTATATTTTGTCTCATATTTCTTCCTTTATATTCTTCCTTTCATTCCTATTACAGTATGTCTTACTCCTGTTCCATTTTTTCCTTCTGCATTGAATACATTGAATATATTAATAATTCATTAGTTTTAAACTTCCAGCCAATATCCTGTTCTTTTACCTTTACTTTGAATGCATGGAAAAATATACAATTGCTTTTTGCCACATTTTAATAATTTCTTAGTTGTCAAATTATTGCTTTTGTTGCTGATGTCTGTTTTGTCCCTCTTGAAATACTGGCAGAGAGTATTAATCCAACAGAAAACTCCCCACCAGCCATCCCATATAAACTGATAAATCAATTAGTTAATGAATAAAATGAAGAATGGTGTGATAGCATAGAAAAACCTATTGAGTGAAATAATAGCAGAAAATTCTCTCAGAATAGGAAAAGCTGGGGACACACAAGTACGAGAGGCTTTTCGAACCCTTCTCCAAAAGAAATACTATCAAATCAGCAAGTTCTGAAGATGAATGCAGTTACCCAAACCAAACCAGAACAAACCAAAACAGCAAAACCCAGAAACCAACAATATTTGAAGCAGCTTGGGAAGAAACCAACAGAGTCACAGAAATGAGCAAATACTCTTCTCAGTAATAACTCTATATAAATAGTCAAAAGTGTCCAATGAAAAGATAGAGCTCAATGGAATCTATGGAAGGTCTAAATCCCTGCTGGCTCTCAGAGTCATCCCTCACTAGCAAAAGCAGAGGCTGGAAATGAAAGAAGGCAAAACAGGATAAGCTGGCCGGTGAGAACAGGAGAGAAGCAGAGGTAGACATTCTTCTATCTGACAATTAGACCTCAGGCCAGAATCAGAAGACGTAAAGTAATTAACCAGAGGTAGCAAAGAAAGTTACTACATTTTAGTAAAGTGTATGCCAAGAAGACATAACGATGGTAAATATTTGTATGACTGGACATAAGAGACAAGTAGGTCCATATATAATAGTGGGGGCTTCAGTATTCCACTCTCATCAATAGACAACACGTAAAATGGATGCCCTAAACAGACACCCAAGAGCTACACATTCTTAGAAGCCCTTTTTGTACAACAGAACACTTTGTACATTGTAAATTGAGCCTTAAAACACATCAGAAACAATGCCATTTTCTCTATATTATCAGGTCATAATGGAATAAAACTGTATTTCAGTAGCAAGAGAAACAAACTACAAAAACACATGGAAATTGAATACTAAGCTCTTAAATGATCAGTGGGTCATTGAAGATAGTAGTAATTTTTTAAACAAAACCTAGAAATCAGTGAAATGAGTGTATAACCTACCAGGCCCTTAAAGGTATCAATGGTAGTGCTAGTGGGGAAGGTGAGAACTATAGGTGAGTACATTTCAAAGAGACTACTACAGAAAAACACAACCAATAAAAAACTCAGAGTTTTTGAGCCTACCCACAATGAATGTATCTATAAAACACGCCTGTACCTAAGGCCCAGCAAACCTTGAGGAAGAGAGGATGGAAATATTTTAAGAGCCAGATGGTCATGGAGTTTGCTATGAGACTGTGTCTTCTAGTAACATCAGAAACCACACCCATAAAATGTCACAAACATGATTGCGTAAACATTCACTGAACAAGGACACCAACAAACATGCCAAACTAGACAGAGTATGTAGACATGGCTTTGGGGGCTATTTTATCAGGTTCTTACATGCACCTCCCTTCTCCACCCTTATTCTACCCCAACCCCTCCTAACACTAGGTAGGAGAGAAAGAAGGTTAAAGGGGAAAGGGAGTATAGACCTCTTTGGACTAACTACTTCCTTCTGATTGGAGAGATTGAGTTGTGTGGGTAAGACCGATCTTCATTGTCAGGATATCTAATTATTCTTGTCTCTTTGCTCATGACCACTTGACAAACCACAGCAGTAGAGAGTCAGAGCAGTAGCCCACTCTGGCCATTCTCGGGGCTGTGGTGTTTATAGCATCTCAAAAGATCTAAGAATTCCAAACGTCACACTCACACACTTGCAGAAACTACCTCCTGCTAGCCAAACCAAACCCCTGCTAGTGCACATAGTTACTTGCTGTGAAGCAGCCCCATACTCCATACCTGGAATTAAAATAAAAACATATTTACATAGCAAAACTAGGTTTTAAAATAAGCCAAAATTCTCACTGCAGAGAAAAGCCCACAAGGCTTCAACTCTATTCAAAAAACTCCAGGAAACTAAGGAAAGCTGGAAATGAGAGAAGTGGCCCTTCCCAGGGAAGAGCACACCTATTGTCTGTGCCACTGGTATGCTTTGAAAACACTCATAAAGATAGCATTATATTGTCCAAACAGGTTATATTTAGGAATATACATGTATATGCATATAATAACTATAATAACTAGTGAAAAATGAGGTCATAGATGAGAGTGGACGTATGTATGTGAGGAAGGGCCAGGATAAATGTAATTAAATTGTAATATCAAAATTAAAAAGAAATGATCAGCAATAATTCAAATACCTTAATTTGTAAAGACCTTGAAGAGCATCATTAAGAACAAATATAACCCAAAGCCAGCAGAAATTAATAATTATCAAGGTAGATAAATGAAAAAGAGACTGAAAGTACAATCCAAAGAATTCATCAAGCAGATAGATTGGGCATTTGAAATGATAAACTGACAAAAGCTTAACCAACCTAATCAAAACCAAAAGAAAGAAAAGAATCCAAGTTAATGAAATCAGAGGGAAGGAAAAGAAGCTATAACAGGTACCAATGGAAGCTAGAAGTTTGTGAGAGAACAGTTGATGAGCTAAACAGAAAGATATCAGTAGACATGCTACTGTGGACATGCCTCAGCCTGACACAAAGAACTACAGGCAACTAAGGAAAGCTAAAAATGAGATAAATGGTCCTCCCGAGGGAAGAGGAAGACACATGGTTATCCAATACCAAATGGTCAGCCCTAAAAACTTAGATACGAGTAACATCACACAGATGTAGAAGGTTGCATTTATCTACTTAGGGACACACATATATACATATAGAAAAGCAATTCAAGAAAAAAAAAGCCATGAATTTCAAAGAGAGCAAGTTTTTAAAGAAACAGCCTGCCTCCATTTTAAGCTTGAAAGCCATCTTCTAGGAAAGACAAATTAGGTCCATGATTAACAATTAAACCTCTGTTTCTCAAGAATTGGGCTATGCCCCACCTGACACCTTAACTACTTAACTAAGGATCTGCACTGCCTGTTCCAGGAATGATAATCATGCCTTTGTTTCAAAGAAGTTTTTTTTTTTTTTATACATTTAGCATCCCTACTTTTGTTTCAAGTGTTATATGACAAGAAATGACTAATTTGTTTTGCCCACCTTTGTTTCAGGAGAAACTAACTTGCCATTTTTATGTTTTCCTCCTATAACCCTGCCAAATCCCCCATTTAGAAATCCCCTACCCCTGAGCTCTACAAAATTCTTGTCTTCCTCATGTCCAATGCTGATCTTTCAAACCCCACCTTAGAGAGAGGCAGCCTATGTTCATGAACAAAAAAGGTTGCCTTAATTAATTGCTTGCTTTATCTAATTTGGCCATGATGATTTGGGCCAGTAGGATGTCTCCTCCCATCTTTGGGAATAACATTTGGAGGAATGACAGGGAAGAAGAAAATAATGTAACTATATTAACCACCCAAAATTTTAAAAACTTTTAAAAGAAAGCAGTCATAGAAAACATATAAACGACCACAAGTATCTAAAGAAACTAAAAATTTGAACAGGGGGCGGCGCAGATCTTCCTGGCTGCTGAGGCCGTGGAGAGCTCATAGGCAACACCCTGCGAGCAAACTTGAGCCTGGGGACCACAGGTAAGACGAACTTTTCTGCTACAAACGACTTGCCTGGTGATCTCGGGTCACACAGAGGCGGAGTTCCTCTGGGGCCGGACACTTCCGGTGTTTGGCCAGAGTCCCGGACCAGCGGAGGATCCCTGCCTTCAGCAGCTCTCTGCTCCCAGGCCCCCTGGAGGGGAGTTCTCGCCGCCTGGTCGGGCGGGCACTCCTGAGGCAGCAGAGCGGAGGAGACCACCAACGCTGCCCACCCCTGCCCACATCCCTGGCCCAGGAGGAACCTGTATACGGCCTCTGGGTACCCGTAGAGGAGGGCCCAGGAGCAGCAGATCCACTGCGTCTGAGACACCGCACCTGAAGGGACCGACCGGATAAACAGTTCTCTGCACCCAAATCCCGTGGGAGGGAGAGCTAAACCTTCAGAGAGGCGGACACGCCTGGGAAACCAGAAGAGACTGCACGCTGCACACAGTACTGACCCCAGAGGAAAACAAAAGCTATCTGGAACCCTGGTGCACGGAACCTCCCGGAAGGGGCGGCGCAGATCTTCCTGGCTGCTGAGGCCGTGGAGAGCTCATAGGCAACACCCCGCGAGCAAACTTGAGCCTGGGGACCACAGGTAAGACAAACTTTTCTGGTACAAACGACTTGCCTGGTGAACTCAAGACACAGGCTCACAGGAACAGCTGAAGACCTGTAGAGAAGAAAAACTACGCGCCCGAAAGCAGAACACTCTGTCCCCATAACTGGCTGAAAGAAAACAGGAAAACAGGTCTACAGCACTCCTGAAACACAGGCTTATAAGTCAGTCTAGCCACTGTCAGAAATAGCAGAACAAAGTAACACTAGAGATAATCTGATGGCGAGAGGCAAGCGCAGGAACCCAAGCAACAGAAACCAAGACTACATGGCATCATCGGAGCCCAATTCTCCCACCAAAGCAAACACGGAATATCCAAATACACCAGAAAAGCAAGATCTAGTTTCAAAATCATATTTGATCATGATGTTGGAGGACTTCAAGAAAGACATGAAGAACTCCCTTAGAGAAACGCAGGAAAACATAAATAAACAAGTAGAAGCCTACAGAGAGGAATCGCAAAAATTCCTAAAAGAATTCCAGGAAAATATAAATAAACAAGTAGAAGCCCATAGAGAGGAGTCACAAAAATCCCTAAAAGAATTCCAGGAAAACATAAATAAACAAATAGAAGCCCATAGAGAGGAGACACAAAAATCCCTGAAAGAATTCCAGGAAAACACAATCAAACAGTTGAAGGAATTTAAAATGGAAATAGAAGCAATCAAGAAAGAACACATGGAAACAACCCTGGATATAGAAAACCAAAAGAAGAGACAAGGAGCTGTAGATACAAGCATCACCAACAGAATACAAGAGATGGAAGAGAGAATCTCAGGAGCAGAAGATTCCATAGAAATCATTGACTCAACTGTCAAAGATAATGTAAAGCGGAAAAAGCTACTGGTCCAAAACATACAGGAAATCCAGGACTCAATGAGAAGATCAAACCTAAGGATAATAGGTATAGAAGAGAGTGAAGACTTCCAGCTCAAAGGACCAGTAAATATCTTCAAAAAAATCATAGAAGAAAACTTCCCTAACCTAAAAAAAGAGATACCCATAGGCATACAAGAAGCCTACAGAACTCCAAATAGATTGGACCAGAAAAGAAACACCTCCCGTCACATAATAGTCAAAACACCAAACGCACAAAATAAAGAAAAGAATATTAAAAAGCAGTAAGGGAAAAAAGGTCAAGTGACATATAAAAGCAGACCTATCAGAATCACACCAGACTTTTTGCCAGAAACTATGAAGGCCAGAAGATCCTGGACTGATGTCATACAGACCCTAAGAGAACACAAATGCCAGACCAGGTTACTGTATCCTGCAAAACTCTCAATCAACATAGATGGAGAAACCAAGATATTCCATGACAAAACCAAATTTACACAATATCTTTCTACAAATCCAGCACTACAAAGGATAATAAATGGTAAAGCCCAACATAAGGAGGCAAGCTATACCCTAGAAGAAGCAAGAAACTAATCGCCTTGGCAACAAAACAAAGAGAAGAAAAGCACACAAACATAACCTCACATCCAAATATGAATACAACCGGAAGCAATAATCACTATTCCTTAATATCTCTCAACATCAATGGCCTCAACTCCCCAATAAAAAGACATAGATTAACAAACTGGATAAGCAACGAGGACCCTGCATTCTGCTGCCTACAGGAAACACACCTCAGAGACAAAGACAGACACTACCTCAGAGTGAAAGGCTGGAAAAAAACTTTCCAAGCAAATGGTCAGAAGAAGCAAGCTGGAGTAGCCATTCTAATATCAGATAAAATCAATTTTCAACTAAAAGTCATCAAAAAAGATAAGGAAGGACACTTCATATTCATCAAAGGAAAAATCCACCAAGATGAACTCTCAATCCTAAATATCTATGCCCCAAATACAAGGGCACCTACATACGTAAAAGAAACCTTACTAAAGCTCAAAACACACATTGCACCTCACACAATAATAGTAGGAGATTTCAACACCCCACTCACATCAATGGACAGATCATGGAAACAGAAATTAAACAGAGACGTAGAAAGACTAAGAGAAGTCATGAGCCAAATGGACTTAACAGATATTTATAGAACATTCTATCCTAAAGCAAAAGGATATACCTTCTTCTCAGCTCCTCATGGTACTTTCTCCAAAATTGACCGTATAATTGGTCAAAAAATGGGCCTCAACAGGTACAGAAAGATAGAAATAATCCCATGCGTCCTATCGGACCACCACGGCCTAAAGTTGGTCTTCAATAACAATAAGGGAAGAATGCCCACATATACGTGGAAATTGAACAATGCTCTACTCAATGATAACCTGGTCAAGGAAGAAATAAAGAAAGAAATTAAAGACTTTTTAGAATTTAATGAAAATGAAGATACAACATACCCAAACTTATGGGACACAATGAAAGCTGTGCTAAGAGGAAAACTCATAGCGCTGAGTGCCTGCAGAAAGAAACAGGAAAGAGCATATGTCAGCAGCTTGACAGCACACCTAAAAGCTCTAGAACAAAAAGAAGCAAATACACCCAGGAGGAGTAGAAGGCAGGAAATAATCAAACTCAGAGCTGAAATCAACCAAGTAGAAACAAAAAGGACCATAGAAAGAATCAACAGAACCAAAAGTTGGTTCTTTGAGAAAATCAACAAGATAGATAAACCCTTAGCCAGACTAACGAGAGGACACAGAGAGTGTGTCCAAATTAACAAAATCAGAAATGAAAAGGGAGACATAACTACAGATTCAGAGGAAATTCAAAAACTCATCAGATCTTACTATAAAAGCCTATATTCAACAAAACTTGAAAATCTGCAGGAAATGGACAATTTCCTAGACAGATACCAGTTCCCGAAGTTAAATCAGGAACAGATAAACCAGTTAAACAACCCCATAACTCCTAAGGAAATAGAAGAAGTCATTAAAGGTCTCCCAACCAAAAAGAGCCCAGGTCCAGACGGGTTTAGTGCAGAATTCTATCAGACCTTCATAGAAGACCTCGTACCAATATTATCCAAACTATTCCACAAAATTGAAACAGATGGAGCACTACCGAATTCCTTCTATGAAGCCACAATTACTCTTATACCTAAACCACACAAAGACCCAACAAAGAAAGAGAACTTCAGACCAATTTCCCTTATGAATATTGATGCAAAAATACTCAATAAAATTCTGGCAAACCGAATCCAAGAGCACATCAAAACAATCATTCACCATGATCAAGTAGGCTTCATCCCAGGCATGCAGGGATGGTTTAATATCTGAAAACCATCAACGTGATCCATTATATAAACAAACTGAAAGAACAAAACCACATGATCATTTCATTAGATGCTGAAAAGCATTTGACAAAATTCAACACCCTTCATGATAAAAAGTCCTGGAAAGAATAGGAATTCAAAGGCCCATACCTAAACATAGTAAAAAGCCATATACAGCAAACCAGTTGCTAACATTAAACTAAATGGAGAGAAACTTGAAGCAATCCCACTAAAATCAGGGACTAGACAAGGCTGCCCACTCTCTCCCTACTTACTCAATATAGTTCTTGAAGTTCTAGCCAGAGCAATCAGACAACAAAAAGGAGGTCAAGGGGATACAGATCGAAAAGAAGAAGTCAAAATATCACTATTTGCAGATGATATGATAGTATATTTAAGTGATCCCAAAAGTTCCACCAGAGAACTACTAAAAGCTGATAAACAACTTCAGCAAAGTGGCTGGGTATAAAATTAACTCAAATAAATCAGTAGCCTTCCTCTACACAAAAGAGAAACAGGCCGAAAAAGAAATTAGGGAAATGACACCCTTCATAATAGACCCAAATAATATAAAGTACCTCGGTGTGACTTTAACCAAGCAAGGGAAAGATCTGTACAATAAGAACTTCAAGACTCTGAAGAAAGAAATTGAAGAAGATCTCAGAAGATGGAAAGATCTCCCATGCTCATGGATTGGCAGGATTAATATAGTAAAAATGGCCATTCTACCAAAAAAAGCGATCTACAGATTCAATGCAATCCCCATCAAAATACCAATCCAATTCTTCAAAGAGTTAGACAGAACAATTTGCAAATTCATCTGGAATAACAAAAACCCAGGATAGCTAAAACTATCCTCAACAATAAAAAAAAAAGGACTTCAGGGGAATCACTATCCCAGATCTCAAGCAGTATTACAGAGCAATAGTGATAAAAACTGCATGGTATTGGTACAGAGACAGACAGATAGACCAATGGAACAGAATTGAAGACCCAGAAATGAACCCACACACCTATGGGCACTTGATTTTTTGACAAAGGCCAAAACCATCCAATGGAAAAAAGATAGCATTTTCAGCAAATGGTGCTGGTTCAACTGGAGGTCAACATGTAGAAGAATGCAGATCGATCCATGCTTATCACCCTGTACAAAGCTTAAGTCCAAGTGGATCAAGGACCTCCACATCAAACCAGATACACTCAAACTAATAGAAGAAAAACTAGGGAAGCATTTGGAACACATGGGCACTGGAAAAAATTTCCTGAACAAAACACCAATGGCTTATACTCTAAGATCAAGAATCGACAAATGGGATCTCATAAAACTGCAAAGCTTCTGTAAGGCAAAGGACACTGTGGTTAGGACAAAACGGCAACCAACAGATTGGGAAAAGATCTTTACCAATCCTACAACAGATAGAGGGCTTATATCCAAAATATACAAAGAACTGAAGAAGTTAGACAGCAGGGAGGCAAATAACCCTATTAAAAAATGGGGTTCAGAGCTAAACAGAGAATTCACAGCTGAGGAATGCCAATGGCTATGAAACACCTAAAAGAAATGTTCAACATCGTTAGTCATAAGGAAATGCAAATCAAAACAACCCTGAGATTTCACCTCACACCAGTGAGAATGGCTAAGATCAAAAACTCAGGTGACAGCAAATGCTGGCGAGGATGTGGAGAAAATGGAACACTCCTCCATTGTTGGTGGGATTGCAGAGTGTTACAACCATTCTGGAAATCAGTCTGGAGGTTCCTCAAGAAATTGGACATTCAACTACCTGAGGATCCAGCTATACCTCTCTTGGGCATATACCCAAAAGATGCCCCAACATATCACAAAGACACGTGCTCCACTATGTTCATCGCAGCCCTATTTATAATAGCCAGAAGCTGGAAAGAACCCAGATGCCCTTCAACAGAGGAATGGATACAGAAAATGTGGTACATCTACACAATGGAATATTACTCAGCTACCAAAAACAATGACTTTGTGAAATTCGTAGGCAAATGGTTGGAACTGGAAACTATCATCCTGAGTGAGCTAACCCAATCACAGAAAGACATACATGGTATGTACTCATTGATAAGTGGCTATTAGCCCAAATGCTTGAATTACCCTAGATGCCTAGAACAAATGAAACTCAAGACGGATGATCAAAATGTGAATGCAGATCGCTCCTGAGAGACACAGCCAGAATACAGCAAATACAGAGGCGTATGCCAGCAGGAAACCACTGAACTGAGAACAGGACCCCTGTTGAAGGAATCAGAGAAAGAACTGGAAGAGCTTGAAGGAGCTCGAGACCCCATATGTACAGCAATGCCAACCAACCAGAGCTTCCAGGGACTAAGCCACTACCCAAAGACTATACATGGACTGACCCTGGACTCTGACCTGGTAGGTTGCAATGAATATCCTAGTAAGAGCACCAGTGGAAGGGAAGCCCTGGGTCCTGCTAAGACTGAACCCCTAGTGAACTAGACTGTTGGGGAGAGGGCAGCAATGGGGGAGGGTTGGGAGGGAACACCCATAAGGAAGGGGAGGGGGAAGGGGATGTTTGCCCGAAACCGGAAAGGGAATAACACTCGAAATGTATATAAGAAATACTCAAGTTAATAATAATAAAAAAAATTTGAACAAATCTGTAACCGAGCAATGATATTGAAGCAGAATTAGTCCAACAAAGAAAGGAAGAGGACTAGATGGGTTTGCTGCTGAATTTTCTCTTGAATGAACTAATCCCAGTGGTCTAGGTAGATGGAGGTGTGGCTAAAGAGCCTGTCCTGTAAGCAAGGGGACCAAAGTTAGAACCCAAGCACCCACGTAAAGGACAGGTGGGTACACAGTGTGGCCTGCATACCATCCCAGCACTGACGAGTCAGAACCCACCTCCCGGTCTCTTAAGGAGTTACCATATTCCTGAAAAAAAGATACCGTTTTTTTTTTCCAGAGTCCAAACAGATGTAATTAACACCACACTTGTGTTCTGTTGCTCAAATAGCATAGCCATAAAAACGATAATTCTCACAAATGACTAGGACTCTCTGGGAAGTCATTAAGGCAAAAAAAAAAAAAAAAAAAAAAAAGAAAAAAAAAGAAAAAAAAAAAAAGGTAAATTAAGACAGACAAGAAACCAGCTGGAAAAAATCAAATAGGCAAAGCGGGCCAGTCAGCTTGTGTTTGGGAAGGTGAAACACAGCATGAAGCATTGCACATTTACACTAAGCAAGATCTATAACCTTTGTCAGGCTTTGAACTGAACTGAATACATGACTTATTTAAGAAGAGTTAGTAGCTGGGAACGTGTTGAACTAGGGATGTCAAGACCAATCCTGAAGATGTTTTCTTACACCGAAGACTTTGTTTATACTGCGAAGATTGTAGTCAGTGGCAGCTGGTCCTGGGTCTGGGTGGAATTCTAAGTGGTCTGAAGGGGTGGGTGATTGACTGTATCCCCAGAGTAGTTAAAAAGACAGAACCCTTGTAAAAAAAAAAAGTTGCATGTGTTGTCTGGAGTAAATATAAAGCAGGCAAGAGGTAGGCAGGCCTTCGACGACACATTTATTACTGGGACGGAAACACTGGGCTCAGCATCCCTGAATCACTACAGCATGCATCTGTGAATACTAAAAACCTCAAACACAAAACCACAGCACCACCTAGAATACATTGGGAAGTGCAGCAGTCCACCATCTTTCCCAAAGAGCTTCCTTTGATGCTGTGGATAGATTTCAATGATGCCTTATAGTGCCATGTTGCAAGGTTTATTAAACCCCAGTATAGTCAAACCGTGATTGGCCTTTTCCTTCTCAGCCACTGAGAATGCTCGGAAAGTGATAAAGTGATAAACACGGTGCTGCCATCGTCTGCATAAAGGTCCTGGAGTTGGCTTGCCCCCATTCCTCATTCATAAAGCTAAAAGTTAGAAGAGAATATCTAAAATAGAACCATCAGAATCAGAGAATGCTTACATCTAGTTGGAAGATGGCTAGAATGGGATTTAAAAACATAGCTGAGACTGACAAATGCCAAACAGAGAACACCAGCCAATAGAAGTAGAGACATTTCTAATCTACTTTTCCTCTGGTTCAAAACCACTGAGACTGTGCCATCAGGAAAATGTAATGGCTATCTCTCTTGGATAGGTGTCCTGTTGTATGGCTAGGGGTCCTTCTACACCCACCAAATTTCCCTCATGCATACACTCTGGTCAATGCAGCTCTTTCTGTATAAATTAACCTTTGAAAACAACTTCAGTAGGGTATGGAGGAACTTATACATTTGTCACATTTGTCATTGTAGCACAATGTCTAAATTTGAATTTCAGTTAGACTGCAAGTAATTGAAAGTATATATATATACCAAATATTATTAATTATTTTCATGTATATTCCAAGTGTTTATGGTGAACACATGCAAACATCACTTATTGTTATTCTGACCTACAAATTTGATTGCATCCTGTATCTTGTCTAATAAGTTGAGAAAGGGAGAATAAAATAGCATTACCACATTATAGCATGATGATACAGATCTCCAAAATGGAAATATAAAAGTTTAAGGGAAAGATAGAGACGCATTGTCAGTATTAATGTCTATATTTATTAAACCTGTTCTGAAGACTATACCATAGGGTAGACGTAATAATATAATCATACTAACACACTTATAATAAGGCAGGATTACTACAATGATCTTACAACATAAGAATTGTGTCAGAACACATTGTTGGCTTGTTTGTTAACTGATCTATATGAAATTCTAGCATATCCTAAATAACACAGTACAAAGCCACATTATAGAACAGTAAGCCATTATGAATAATTCCAAAAGGGCTACTCATGAGCTCAATGGTAGAGTAGCTGCTCAGCATATGGAAGGTTTTGGGTTGAAATCTTTTAAGAAAAGCATTAAAAGGGGAATAAAATATAAGAGGAACTGTAGCTTAGAATGGGAGGAAAGTGGTGGCCATCTCAGGCATATGAACTATTTTTTTTTTACTCTTTGACATATTTAATGGCAGTGTCCTTGTTTACTTTCTATCGATGTGATAAAACCACCAACCAAAAGCAACTTGGATTAGGAAAGGGTTTATTTGGCTACACGCATCAGAGAAGGAGCTCAAAGCAGGAAGTTGGAGGCAGGAGCTGAGGCCATGGAGAAATCCTGCCCAATGCCTTGCTGTTTGCCTATGTTCAGCCTGCTTTCTTATGTGACCAGGACCACCTGCCTGGGGGTGCATTGCCCACAGTGATTTGGATCCACCTTCACTGGACAATTAAGTAATATCCTAGGCAGTGACACCAACTGCTCAAAGTTCTCTTTTCCAAGTGTGTTAAGTTGAAAAATAGCAAGAACCATCACAGGAAACAAACGATAAGAACTCCCAGAAGTAAGAGCCAAAAGTCTTAAGGGTGAATTTGTGAGTTGGCAAGAAAAATATTAAGGAATTAAAATATAGTAACAGTATTAGCATCTTTATTGGAGTTACTGAAGGGATTAACAGTGTCTAACATTGTTAGAGTGTAAATATGAGAGTCTCAAAATCTAGTATAAAATATACAATGAAAATGTCACAGCTACAGAGTCTTTCAAGTTTCAGTATTAAACAAACTATCCAAATTTAAAAAAGAAAAAAAAGCTAATTACTGAAGATTTGCCTTCAAAGATTTTGCTAGGAAAAAATAGAAAATCCAAAATGACTACATCTAAGCACTTAAATTCACTATTTACCGAGTTCCACTCACACAAAGAAGGAATAGCACCACACATAGAGGATTATAGAGACATGTAGCTAAACTTTTAAAATTTATTTTTAAAAGAGAGAAGTCGATCACATGTTCAGGAAATTAGTTTTTAGGTATTCAAGATGGAGAAATAAAATACCTATCACTCACCTCTTCTTCCCCCAAAGAACCAAAATAATAGACACACTTGTAGTTGTGTTTTGAGGTTAGTGGCCAGAGGGGAACACTGCAAGTCAACAAGACAGAGCCTAGACTATTGTAAGACTTAGAAGACTTAGTTTATTAGGGGATAACACCAAAAATTCCCTAGAACTGTCATCACTGTTCCAAAGTCAGGGGATGGTGAATTTCCTTCTTAGAAGTCAGGGTGAAAGAGAAAGTTCCAGAAAACATCACCAGTGAGGAAACTGGAAAGTTTCACAATAGATTTAGGCTTTCAGTAAATTAGGCAACCTTAGTCAACTCAGTGCATTTGGGAAAGTATCTTACATCATCTCCTAGTTATGCCCTGGCTATGAACCAAGAGTTTTCCTGAGAAGTTGAGTTGTTGTTTGACCATGAGCTCCTCCAAGAGGTTAGCGATTTCAGTCTGTTCTCATCTTTGGGACTCCAAAGGTGGCACTGGCTTAGAGGACAGGTTTCTCAAAAACTCATCAATGTGATTGTAAAACAAGTTCATGAGATTCACTACACCATGCGTAGAATGGCTATTGAAGTATGTAGGTGAAGGGAAGTGCTACCTTTGAGATGGATAAGGCCAGAGCATTTGTCCTCTGGACTAGAAGTAGATATAACCCAGGGTCAGACTAAAGACAGCCACTCACAGGACTCTGTTGAGCCACTGTTCAGGTACCTGATGCTCAGAAGCTTGAGAGGAATATGATTTCTAGTGCTACCACACCCAATGCAGTTAATGAGTTAACTGTGAGAAACTGATTGCTTCTAGGCATCCCCCTGCCCTACTGCCTTGCTTCTGCTTATACAGTGTAGAGGCAATGGTATGTAGACCTCCAACTGACATCAGTCTTAGCTACTTTTAATGTGAAGAGACACCGTGACCAAGACAATTTATAGAAGATAGCATTTAGTTGGGTACTTGCTTTGTTTCAGAGGGTTCGTCTGTGATCATCATGTCAAGAAGCAGTGTGGTGACAAGTAGACAGACAGGCATATAAGTCACTGAAACAGTAACTGAGTTTTTCTGAAAGATGGATGATGGATGGAAGAAGGGAGGGAGGAGAAGGGGGTGAGAGAGTGTGGGCCTTTCCAACCTCAAAGCCCTCCCCTAATGACACATCTCCTCCAATAAGGCTCCACCTCCTAATCCTTACTAAACAGTTCCATATCAAACAATCAAATATATGAGTCTACAAGGTCCATTCTCTTTCAAACCATCACACCATCTTCTCCCCAGGTGCACACTCCATTGGATCCAAAAAGAATATTACAGTTCTGGTGGCTATACCATCTACATTGTACCAGTGCTGTGTCTCCCATAGACAGAGGTGTAAGTAGGTATCAGTGTAACAGAAGTGGTGCTATTATTTTTACTGCTATACTGAATGTAACCTTTGGGCTCTCACCATTGTCTGGTCATATGACATGGGACTCCTCACTATTGCTGGAGCTGCTAGGAGCTGAGGTTTTTGGCTAATAAGAAAGTTAGCATTAACAAAGTCTCAGAAAACCCCATTAACTGAGAGGGGGCTAAACCTAATGTGTAAATGGCCACCAAGGAGCATCTGACACTCATTACTCTATACTTCACAATTGCCTGAGCTGCTAGGGCATCCCCATTTGTGTGTATGTGGGGTGTTGAACATGTGTGTACACATGGGTGTTGCCTGTATATGTTGATGTCAGAGGAGCTCTACCACTTTTCACCTTATACTTTTGATACAAAGGATCACTGAACCTGGAGCCCACTGTTTCAGCTAAGCTATCCGGCCAGTGATTTTCCACAACATGCCTGTCTGCCTATGCAAATGCTGAAGTTATAGGCCCACACATGTTTGGCTTGGTCGGGTTACTAGGGATTTTAACTTTACCCACTGAGCCATCTCCGCAGCTCTTAGAGTGTGTCCATACTCTTAAATGAGCTATAGAGGCTCTTCCCATCTCTATTAGAATAAGCAGTGGGCACAAAAATCATTAACTATAGGCAGAGAAACTACATCAAACCTACATTAGCTACCTGGAAAGAAAGCCAGCACTTTATACATAGTGACACTCCCAACACAACTTCAGGAAAATTACACACAAAGGAGGTCACTTCTAACAGAGGTAGAGATGTACAAATCTCAATAAAGGAGTGTGAAAGAAATGAGATAAAGGTCAATGTGCCTTTAAAACCACAATAAAACTGATGTGAAAAAAGGCTTGCCATGGAATTTTAAAGTAAGATGCTTAAAAAACATATCATTCAAAAGAATTCAAAAAATTAAATAAAATTAGAAAGAAAATGTAGAATATTAATGAGAAAAATTTCTGATGATCATAGATCCAAAAACACCAATAAAGTACTGGTAAACTGATTTCAACAAATTAAAAGATCACACAGCAGGATCAAGTTAGGTCTATTTCAGGGATGTAAGGGTGGCTTAACATATGTGTTGTGGGATTTACCTCAGGGACATAAATAACATTTTAATAAAGACATAAATGCCCTTTTGAAGTTCAACATAAGCTTGATTAATGTCATAAAGAAACTAAGAATAGACCATACTTGAACATAATAAATGCTACACACAATTGTGAACATTTCCTAAAAACTCTGGAATGAGAAAGGAGTGCCTGTTCATTATACTGTTAGAGTGTTTGAAGTCTCAACTACAGTAATAAGGCAAGAAAAACATAATGACAGTGATACAAATAGTAGAGGAAGAAGTTAAATTATTACTATTTGCAAAAAATAAGATCATATACTTAATGGACTAAAAACGCTCCTCCAGAAAATGCTTGAATCTAGTATAAAAACTTTCAGTAAGATAACAAGATACAAAATCAGCATACAAAAATCAGTAGAATTTCTATATATCAATAAAGAGCACAGTGAGAAAAATTAGGGAATTAATTCTATTAATTGCCTCAAAATGTAAAATATATAGGACAAAAGTCTACAATGAAAATTTTAGGACTCAAAAGAAGTCCAAGACACTTTCGGGTGGAAAGACTTCCATGTGTATAAATTGGCAGAATTAGCATCATGAAAATAGTTATATAACCAAAGGCAATCAACATGATCCCCACTGAAACACTGAAAAGTTTACTATCTAACTTTAAAGAAACATAACAATTATACTATTCACAAAAAAGCATAAAATCTCAAATACCCAAAGCAATAGAAATAGCAATGGAGATATCACCATGCCTGATTTTCAACTATACCAAAGATCAACAGAATAGAATAGAACACCAAGAAACAAACTTATGTTACAACAGTTACCAAAATTTTAACAAAACCACACACAGACATAAACACTGCACACACACACAGACAAACACACACACACAGACAAACACACACACATACACACACGCAGACAAACACAAACACATACACACACAAACAGAAACACACACACACACACATACACACATATACACAGACAAACACACACACATACACACACACAGACACACACATACACACACACCACACACACACACACACACACAAACACACACACAAACACACACACACACACACACACACACACACACACACACAAACACACACACACAAACACACACACACAAACACACATAAACTCACAAATACACATACACACAAATATACACACTAGAAAAAAAACCTTCAACAAAAACTTCTGGGAAAAGTAGACATTCATGTTAGAAGAATCAAACTACATCAATATCTTTTACCCAGCACGAAAATTGATTCAAAGTATGTTAATGATCTTACACTGACATGTGTTAAGTTTAAATGCCCCGAAGAAAATATATGAAACACTTCCAGATGTAAGCACAAAAGGCACTTCCTAATGAGGAGCCCAAATAGTTAAGGAAATAGTAACCAAAAAGGACAAATTGAAGTTCCACAAAATTTAAATCTATCTGGTCAGCAAAGTGGGCAACGGAAGACAGAGTCTTCAGAATGGGAGAACAATCCAGTTTAATTCATTAGACACAGTACTGCCTGGACTATATTAATAACTCAAAACTTAAATACAAAAGTAATGAACCATCTAGTCAACATATGGGGAAATAAACCCAATAGACAGTTCTCAAAAGAAGAAATAAAAGCAGCCAGTAAATATATGGAAAAAATGTTGAATATCCTTAGCCATGAGGGAAATGCAAATCAAAACCACACTGACATTCCATCTCACCTCAGTCAGCATGGCTGTTGTCAAGAAAACAAATAAGAAGTGCTAGTGGGGATGGGGGAGCTTTTTTGTACCACTGGTAGGAATTGCTAATTAATACGGTCACTATGGAAATCAGAATAGAGGATCCTTGGTGAACTAAATTGAAACTACAACGATCTACCAGTACCTGAGTATACAAAAGCCTTTGTGATGGCACCACAGAGGAATTTGTGTATCAACGTTTATTGCTGCACTAGCCAAAATGTAGAATCAGCCAAGATGTTCATAAAGATAAAAAAGTATAATACATGTACTAAAATTTCATTCAGCAATAATGGAGAACAAAATTATGTTATGTGCAGAGAATCTGGTGAAATGGAGGTAATATTAAGTGAAATAAGCCAGACACCAAAGGATTAATATCAGATATTTTCCCTCGTATGTTTGGGATACCATTTTCAAAATATGAAACTATAAGGGACCATTTGGATGAAGGAGAGGGAGGAACACAGGGGAGTATAGTATTGACAGAAAGTGATTGAAGGCCAATACATAAAGTAACATATGAAGTGTATCAAAATGTATGAAGTGGAATAAAAATGTACTTTGCATAAAATAGATTCTAGCAACCAAACATCTCAACTAAAATAGATAAAAACTTGAATATTAATATCCCTACCATATTTGTCACTAGCAGAAAGTGGAAGACTTTTAGTGTCTTCCACTAAAAGTCAGCTAAATATTTTATAGTCACAACATAGCATCTCCAGTCTATTCCATGAGGGACAATGTACACATGGAATTTTATTTTTCCAATCATTTAAAATGAGGGTTTTATAATCAAGGCAGCTTTTGTCCCACAAGCCACTGTCATCTAGAGACTTCTAAGTATACTTCAGTTCTACAAAAGGCAGGAGCTCATTCTGCAGCCTCTGAAGAGAGCTCTCTGAGTCTGGCTCCTCTGTCCATTTTCCTAGTTCCCATATGGAACAGGCCCAGCCTATCCAGGACTTCTGTCTCTGTGCAGCTATTCATAGAGTTTGTGTCTTGTCCAATACAGGACAACTTCATAGCTAAGTTTCCTTCCAACACAGTCATATTTATTTTGTCATATATTCTAATACCAACCTTATATATTTTAGAGCTATGTTATACCTTCTTATATATTTTCCCTGAATGAATTTCATTTTCCTGTGATTGGCAGAAGAAGTAAATGTTCCATGAAGAGGATATTTAATAATATGTGAAAATGTTTGCATTATGCTGTTGGAATATCAAAAATACAGTCCAGTAAACTGAGTATACAGTTGACTTGATTACAGAGAACTCCATGGGATAAAGACTGGGAAAATAAACTACAACAGGCAATGAAGACAGATTAGTGATCTAATTGTGAGGGGATTTCATGTTTCCTCATAAATTTCTATACTTCTTATGATCTATGCTTCCTAAAGCTATATATTCTATTTAAAATAAAAATGAAATAAATTATACATAACCTTATATCTCCTTTCCAAGTAAGACAATGGGCTAAAAGTTGCCTCAAGGTAACCAGGCAGAGGACAGGGCCAGCATTAAAACAAAACAAAATAAACCCCCAAAACAAAATGAACCTAAGCAAAACAGTCTAAAGCTGGATAGAGAGGAAGAGAGGCAGAGCTTTAGAGATAACAAAGCCAGTGAATGGATATTGAGAAAAGTGCAGAGAAAAAGATGTGTTAGTTGAAAATAGCTGCAGCCTCACAGCTTTCTGGCACAGAAGGAGAAGCTAAAACCAGCTCCAAAAGGTAGTTATCATAAACAAGAGCTAGTGAGTGTCACCTTCGCAGACCTCAAGTGTTGGCGAGACAATGATCCCTCCAGCAAATGGGTCAACAGAGAAAAGAAAATGCATGTTCTTGTGCTGTGCAGCTCAGAATACAGCATCCAAGTGTCTCCTTGAGAGGGAACCCGTTGCTAAACACTGAGTGACCTGGATTGAGGTCGGAGAATGAAGAACAACTCTAGGTTGGGGATCTTTAATTTGACATGGCACGGCACCAATTTAAGGTAAAGCCCAAGAAGCCAATTGTGAAAAGGGAGTGGGAGGGATCATAGAAAGAATCAACAGAATGAAAAGTTGGTTCTTTGAGAAAGTCAACAAGATAGATAAACCCTTAGCCAGACTAACAAGAGGACACAGAGAGTGTATCCAAATTAACAAAATCAGAAATGAAAAGGGAGACATAACTACAGATTCAGAGGAAATTCAAAAAATCATCAGATCTTACTACAAAAGCCTATATTCAACAAAACTTGAAAATCTGCAGGAAATGGACAATTTCCTAGACAGATACCAGGTACCGAAGTTAAATCAGGAACAGATAAACCAGTTAAACAACCCCATAACTCCTAAGGAAATAGAAGCAGTCATTAAAGGTCTCCCAACCAAAAAGAGCCCAGGTCCAGATGGTTTTAGTGCAGAATTCTATCAGACCTTCATAGAAGACCTCGTACCAATATTATCCAAACTATTCCACAAAATTGAAACAGATGGAGCACTACCGAATTCCTTCTATGAAGCCACAATTACTCTTATACCTAAACCACACAAAGACCCAACAAAGAAAGAGAACTTCAGACCAATTTCCCTTATGAATGTCGGCGCAAAAATACTCAATAAAATTCTGGCAAACCGAATCCAAGAGCACATCAAAACAATCATCCACCATGATCAAGTAGGCTTCATCCCAGGCATGCAGGGATGGTTTAATATACGGAAAACCATCAACGTGATCCATTATATAAACAAACTGAAAGAACAAAACCACATGATCATTTCATTAGATGCTGAGAAAGCATTTGACAAAATTCAACACCGCTTCATGATAAAAGTCCTGGAAAGAATAGGAATTCAAGGCCCATACCTAAACATAGTAAAAGCCATTTACGGCAAGGTAGCTAACTCTAAACTAAATGGAGTGAAACTTGAAGCAATCCCACTAAAATCAGGGACTAGACAAGGCTGCCCACTCTCTCCCTACTTATTTAATATAATTCTTGAAGTTCTAGCCATAGCAATCAGACAACAAAAGGAGATCAAGGGGATACAGATTGGAAAAGAAGAAGTCAAAATATCACTATTTGCAGATGATATGATAATATATTTAAGCGATCCCAAAAGTCCACCAGAGAACTACTAAACCTGATAAACACCTTCAGCAAAGTGGCTGGGTATAAAATTAACTCAAATAAATCAGTAGCCTTCTTCTACACAAAAGACAAACAAGCTGAGAAAGAAATTAGGGAAATGACACCCTTCCTAATAGTCCCAAATAATATAAAATACCTTGGTGTGACTTTAACCAAGTAAGAAAAAGATCTGTATGATAAAACTTCAAGCCTCTGAAGAAAGAAATTGAAGAAGACCTCAGAAGATGGAAAGATCTCCCAAGCTCATGGATTGGCAGTATTAACATAGTAAAAATGGCCATTTTACCAAAAGCGACTACAGATTCAATGCAATCTTCATCAAAATACCAATCCAATTCTTCAGATGGTTAGACAGAGCAATTTGCAAATTCATCTGGAATAACAAAATACCCAGGATAGCTAAAACTATCCTCAACAATAAAAGGACTTCAGGGGGAATCACTATCCCTGAACTCAAGCAGTATTACAGAGCAATAGTGTTAAAAACTGCATGGTATTGGTACAGAGACAGACAGATAGACCAGTGGAATAGAATTGAAGACCCAGAAATGAACCCACACACCTATGGTCACCTGATTTTTGACAAAGGAGCCAAAACCATCATGGAAAAAGGATAGCATTTTCAGCAAATGGTGCTGGTTCAACTGGAGGTCAGCATGTAGAAGAATGCAGATTGATCCATGCTTATCACCCTGTACAAAGCTTTAAGTCCAAGTGGATCAAGGACCGCCACATCAAACCAGATACACTCAAACTAATAGAAGAAAAGGTGGGGAAGCATCTCGAACACATGGGCACTGGAGAAAATATCCTGACCAATGGCCTATGCTTTAAGATCAAGAATCAACAAATGGGATCTCATAAAACTGCAAAGCTTCTGTAAGGCAAAGGACATTGTGGTTAGGACAAAATGGCAACCAACAGATTGGGAAAAGATCTTTACCAATCCTCCAACAGATAGAGGCCTTATATCCAAAATATACAAAGAACTCAAGAAGTTAGACCGCAGGGAGACAAATAACCCTATTAAAAAATGGGGTTCACCAGATGCCCTTCAACAGAGGAATGGATACAGAAAATGTGGTACATCTACACAATGGAATATTACTCAGCTATCAAAAACAACGACTTTATGAAATTTGTAGGCAAATGGTTGGAACTGGAAAATATCATCCTGAGTGAGCTAACCCAATCACAGAAAGACATACATGGTATGCATTCATTGATAAGTGGCTATTAGCCCAAATGCTTGAATTACCCTAGATGCCTAGAACAAATGAAACTCAAGACGGATGGTCAAAATGTGAATGCTTCACTCCTTCTTTAAAAGGGGAACAAGAATACCCTTGGCAGGGAAGAAAGAGGCAAAGATTAAAACAGAGACTGAAGGAACACCCATTCAGAGCCTGCCCCACATGTGGCCCATATATATAAAGCCACCCAATTAGACAAGATGGATGAAGCAAAGAAGTGCAGAAGTGTAGATCGCTCCTGAGAGACACAGCCAGAATACAGCAAATACAGAGGCGAATGTCAGCAGCAAACCACTGAACTGAGAATAGGACCCCCGTTGAAGGAATCAGAGAAAGAACTGGAAGAGCTTGAAGGGGCTCGAGACCCCATATGTACAACAATGCCAAGCAACCAGAGCTTCCAGGGACTAAGCCACTACCTAAAGACTATACATGGAGTGACCCTGGACTCTGACCTCATAGGTATCAATGAATATCCTAGTAAGAGCACCAGTGGAAGGGGAAGCCCTGGGTCCTGCTAATACTGAACCCCCAGTAAACTAGACTGTTGGGGGGATGCAAGCAATGGGGGGGGGGGTGGGAGGGGAACACCCATAAGGAAGGGGAGGGGGAGGGGATGTTTGCCCGAAACCGGAAAGGAATAACACTCGAAATGTATATAAGAAATATTCAAGTTAATAAAAAAAATGGGGTTCAGAGCTAAACAAAGAATTCACAGCTGAGGAATGCCGAATGGCCGAGAAACACCTAAAGAAATGTTCAACATCTTTAGTCATAAGGGAAATGCAAATGAAAACAACCCTGAGATTTCACCTCACACCAGTGAGATTGGCTAAGATCAAAAACTCAGGAGACAGCAAATGCTGGCGAGGATGTGGAGAAAGAGGAACACTCCTCCATTGCTGGTGGGACTGCAAACTGCTACAACCATTCTGGAAATCAGTCTGGAGGTTCCTCAGAAAATTGGACATTGAATTACCTGAGGACCCAGCTATACTCTTGGGCATATATCCAAAAGATGCCCTAACATATAACAAAGACTCATGCTCCACTATGTTCATAGCAGCCCTATTTATAATAGCCAGAAGCTGGAAAGAACCCAGATGCCCTTCAACAGAGGAATGGATACAAAAAATGTGGTTCATCTACACAATGGAATATTATTCAGCTATCAAAAACAATGACTTTATGAAATTCATAGGCAAATGGATGGAACTAGAAAATATCATCCTGAATGAGGTAACCCAATCACAGAAAAACACACATGGTATGCACTCATTGATAAGTGGCTATTAGCCCAAATGCTCGAATTACCCTAGATGCACAGAACACATGAAACTCAAGACGGATGACCAAAATGTGAATGCTTCACTCCTTCTTTAAAAGGGGAACAAGAATACCCTTGGCAGGGAATAGGGAGGCAAAGTTTAGAACAGAGGCAGAAGGAACACCCATTCAGAGCCTTCCCCACATGTGGCCCATACATATACAGCCACCCAATTAGACAAGATGGATGAAGCAAAGAAGTGCAGGTTGACAGGAACCAGATGTAGATCTCTCCTGAGAGACCCATGCAGAATACTGCAAATACATAGGCGAATGCCAGTAGCAATCCACTGAGCTGAGAATGGGACCCCCATTGAAGGAATCAGAGAAAGGTCTGGAAGAGCTTGAAGGGGCTCGAGACCCCATATGAACAACAATGCCAAGCAACCAGAGCTTCCAGGGACTAAGCCACTACCCAAAGACTATACATGGACTGACCCTGGGCTCCAACCTCATAGGTATCAATGAATAGCCTAGTAAGAGCACCAGTGGAAGGGAAAGCCCTTGATCCTGCCAAGACTGAACCCCAGTGAACGTGATTTTTTGGGGGGAGGGCGGTAGTGGCGGAAGCAAGGGGGGGAAGCTCATATAGAAGGGGAGGGGGAGGGGTTAAGGGGATTTTGGCCTGGAAACCGGGAAGGGGAATAATTATCGAAATGTAAATAAGAAATACTCAAGTTAATAAAGATAAAAAACAAATAAACAAACAAACAAAAAAAAACAAAACCAACAAACATGCCAGATAGTGTGATGGTAGAAATTTGGCTCTGGCAAGGGAGTATATACAGAAAGATAACCTCAACTCCAGTAAGTGGGAGCAAATCTTGACAGCTAAGGATAACCCTGTAGTTTGATAGCCTGAGACTGAAGCTACCAGGTAGACCCACCTTTGGGGCAGCCACCCATCTACTGTTCACTGCAGTAGAGCCTGAGAACTCTGAAGTTTAGGTTGTGTTATTGATACCCAGAGCTATATCTGCCCTCTAGGGTGATACTTAGGAGGTCTTGAAAGTACAAAGATGGGTCTTCAGCCTACAATGTAGAGACTTCCCCTACTACTCAGCTAGAACAGTAGCCATGGAAGGAAAGTCTTATGAGGGTAGAAAGCCTGCCTCACTCACAGACTACAGAGCTAAGTACACCCCTGGCGTGCAAAGGAAGAGAGCACCAAAAATCACACGATCATCTCAATGGCTCCAAGAAAACAACTGTGACAAAAACCAGCAAGACAATAGAGGTCATTTTGAGAGAGGTGGACTGACAGGAAAATCTTTCAAACACAATAAAGTGACAAAGCGAAAGCCAACCCATCCTAAATGGAGAAATACTCAAAGCAGGCCCACTCAGCTCAGGAACGAGACAGGGCTCTACTCTTCCCAGTCGTTTTAAATATTCTGCTTGATCAACTATCTGGACCAATAAGGCAAGAAAAGCAAAGCAAAAATATAAAGCTAGGAAAGTAAGTCAAATGATCTCTCTGTGTAGATGACACGGTCTTATACACACAGGATCTCAAAAATTCTACTAGAAAGCTTCGAGAAATCATTAACATTTTCGACAAAGTGGCAAGATACAAAATTCATTTTCCTATGCACCACCACCAAATCTGCTGAGAAAGAGATTATGGACACATTCCTATTCACATATTCACAGCATACTCAAAGACAATAAAGCCCCCAGGAAGAAACCTCAGCAGTAAGGTGAAATACCTCGATGGGGAAGCTTTAAATCTAAAAAAAAAAAAAAAAAAAAAAAGCAGCTAATAAACACAAGAAAAATAGACCTTTTTGTTCAACCAAAATCATACAACATATTTCACAGAAATAGGAAAAAAACCCTAAAATTTATTTAGAACCACAAAACAAAACAAAAAACAAAATAAACAGATACATAAAGAAATCCCGAAGAGTGCTGGAGAGATGGCTTAGTGGTTAAGAGCACTGACTGCTCTTCCAGAGGTCCTGAGTTCAAATCCCAGCAACCACATGGTGGCTGTGATGATCTGTGATGAGATCTGATGCCCTCTCCTGGTGTGTCTGAAGACAGCTACAGTGTACTTATAATAAACAAATAAATAAATAAGTAAATAAATAAATAAATCTTTAAAAAAAGAAATCCTGAAGAAAAACATTAAAAAATAATAATGCTGGAACATACAATTCCAGATTTCAGGATTTATTACAAAGTCCTAGCAATAAAAACATCATGGTACTGCGACAAAACCAAAGATACGAGACCAAATGAAACAAAACAGAAGAACCAAACATGAGGATCTACATCCAGCAGATACTGGACAAAGACTCCAAAAACATACACTGGGTAAAGATATCATTGTCAACAAGTTGTGTGGGGAAACCTGTGTTCACATGCAAAAGAATGTGATAAGACCTGTAGCTGCATAAAAACTAACCCCAAATGGATAAGAGACCTCACTGTTAGACCCGAAACTGCTAGAGGAAAACATTGCAGATCCCTGCATGACATAGTTGTAGGCAAAGACTTCTTTTTATTGTTTTTTGGGTTTTGTTTTCTGTTTTTGTTTTGGGGTTTTGTTTTATTTTTTAAATTTACATTTCAAATGTTATATCCTTTCCCCGTTTCCATCCATAACACCCCTATACAATCCCCTCCCTCTGCCTCTATAAGGGTGTTCCCTCACTCACCCAACCACCCCCTTCCCACCTACACACCCCTGCCCACCTTCCTGCCCTGACATTCCCGTACACAGTGGCATCGAGCCTTGGCAGGACCAAGGGCTTCTCCTCCCATTGGTGCCCAACAAGGCCATCCTCTGCTACATATGCATCTAGAGCCATGGTATTTCCATGTGTGCTCTTTGGATACTGGTTTAGTCCCTGGGAGCTCTGTTTGGTTGGCATTGTTACTCTTTTTTTTTTTTTAATTATTAACTTGAGTATTTCTTATATACATTTCGAGTGTTATTCCCTTTCCTGGTTTCCTGACAAACATCCCCCTCCCCCTCCCCTTCTTTATGGGTGTTCCCCTCCCCATCCTCCCCCCCTTGCCGCCCTCCCCCAACAATCTAGTTCACTGGGGTTCAGTCTTAGCAGGACCCAGGGCTTCCCCTTCCACTGGTGCTCTTACTAGGATATTCATTGATACCTATGAGGTCAGAGTCCAGGGTCACTCCATGTATAGTCTTTAGGTAGTGGCTTAGTCCCTGGAAGCTCTGGTTGCTTGGCATTGTTGTACATATGGGGTCTCGAGCCCCTTCAAGCTCTTCCAGTTCTTTCTCTGATTCCTTCAACGGGGGTCCTATTCTCAATTCAGTGGTTCGCTGCTGGCATACGCCTCTGTGTTTGCTGTATTCTGGCTGTGTCTCTCAGGAGAGATCTACATCAGGCTCCTGTCGGCCCATACTTCTTTGCTTCATCCATCTTGTCTAATTGGATGGCTGTATATGCATGGGCCACATGTGGGGCAGGCTCTGAATGGGTGTTCCTTCTGTGTTTGTTTTAATCTTTGCCTCTCTATTCCCTGCCAAGGGTATTCTTGTTCCCCTTTTAAAGAAGGAGTGAAGCATTCACGTTTTGGTCATCTGTCTTGAGTTTCCTTTGTTCTAGGCATCTAGGGTAATTCAAGCATTTGGGCTAATAGCCACTTATCAATGAGTGCATACCGTGTGTGTTTTTCTGTGATTGGGTTACCTCACTCAGGATGATATTTTTCAGTTCCGACCATTTGCCTATGAATTTCATAAAGTCATTGTTTTTGATAGCTGAATAATATTCCATTGTGTAGATGTACCACATTTTCTGTATCCATTCCTCTGTTGAAGGGCATCTGGGTTCTTTCCAGCTTCTGGCTATTATAAATAAGGCTGCGATGAACATAGTGGAGCACGTGTCTTTTTTATATGTTGGGGCATCTTTTGGGTATATGCCCAAGAGAGGTATAGCTGGATCCTCAGGCAGTTCAATGTCCAATTTTCTGAGGATCCTCCAGACTGATTTCCAGAATGGTTGTAGCAGTCTGCAATCCCACCAACAATGGAGGAGTGTTCCTCTTTCTCCGCATCCTCGCCAGCATTTGCTGTCTCCTGAGTTTTTGATCTTAGCCATTCTCACTGGTGTGAGGTGAAATCTCAGGGTTGTTTTCATTTGCATTTCCCTTATGACTAAAGATGTTGAACATTTCTTTAGGTGTTTCTCAGCCATTTGGCATTCCTCAGCTATGAATTCTTTGTTTAGCTCTGAACCCCATTTTTTAATAGGGTTATTTGTCTCCCTGCGGTCTAACTTCTTGAGTTCTTTGTATATTTTGGATATAAGGCCTCTATCTGTTGTAGGATTGGTAAAGATCTTTTCCCAATCTGTTGGTTGCCGTTTTGTCCTAACCACAGTGTCCTTTGCCTTACAGAAGCTTTGCAGTTTTATGAGATCCCATTTGTCGATTCTTGATCTTAGAGCATAAGCCATTGGTGTTTTGTTCAGGAAATTTTTTCCAGTGCCCATGTGTTCCAGATGCTTCCCTAGTTTTTCTTCTATTAGTTTGAGTGTATCTGGTTTGATGTGGAGGTCCTTGATCCACTTGGACTTAAGCTTTGTACAGGGTGATAAGCATGGATCGATCTGCATTCTTCTACATGTTGACCTCCAGTTGAACCAGCACCATTTGCTGAAAATGCTATCTTTTTTCCATTGGATGGTTTTGGCTCCTTTGTCAAAAATCAAGTGCCCATAGGTGTGTGGGTTAATTTCTGGGTCTTCAGTTCTGTTCCATTGGTCTATCTGTCTGTCTCTGTACCAATACCATGCAGTTTTTATCACTATTGCTCTGTAATACTGCTTGAGTTCAGGGATAGTGATTCCCTCTGAAGTCCTTTTATTTTTGAGGATAGTTTTAGCTATCCTGGATTTTTTGTTAGTGTTGGAATCCCCTTCAGCTCCTTCAATCCTTTCTCTAATTCCTACTTTGGGGAGCCCGTTCTTAGTTCAATGGTTGGCTGCCAGTATCTGCCTCTGTATTTGTCACAGCTGCTCTGGCTGATTCTCTCAGGAGACAGCTATATCAGGTTCCTGTCAGCATGCACTTCTTGGCATCAGCAATATTGTCTGGGTTTGGTAGCTGCATGTATATGGACTAGATCCCCAAGTGGGGCAGTCTCTGGATGGCCTTTCCTTCAAACTCTGCTCCAAATTCTGTCTCCATATTTCATCCTATGAATATTTTTGTTTTTCCTTCTAAAAAGGACTGAAGCATCCACATGTTGGTCATCCTTCTTGTGCTTCATGTGGTCTGTGGATTGTATCGTGGGTAATCTGAGCTTTTGGGCTAATATCCAGTTATCAGTGAATGCATACCATGTGTGTTTTTCTGTGATTGGGTTATGTCACTCAGGATGATATTTTCTAGTTCCATCCGTTTACCTCTGGATTTCATGAAGTCATCGTTTTTAATAGCTGAGTAGTACTCCATTGTGTAGATGTACATTTTCTGTATCCATTCCTCTGTTGAGAGACATCTGGGTTCTTTCCAGCTTCTGGCTATTATAAATAAGGCTGCTGTGAACATAGTGGAGCATGTGTCCATGTTATATGTTGAGGCATCTTTTGGGTATATGCCCAGGAGTAGTATAGCCGTGGCCTCGGGTAACACTATGTCCAATTTTCTGAGGAACCTCCAGACTGATTTCCAGAGTGGTTGTACCATGTTGAGATTCCCCCAACAATTGAGGAGTGTTCTTCTTTCTCCACATCCTTGCCAGCATCTGTTGTCACCTGAGTTTTTATCTTAGCCATTCTGACTGGTGTGAGGTGGAATCTTGGGGTTGTTTTGATTTGCATTTCCCTGATGACTGAGGAGGTTGAACATTTCTTTAAGTGCTTCTCAGCCATTCAATATTCCTTAGCTGAGAATTCTTTTTTTTTAGCTCTGTACCCCATTTTTAATAGGGTTATATGATTTTCTGGAGTCTACCTCTAGAGTTCTTTGTATATATTGGATATTAGCTCTCTTTTGGATGTAGGATTGATAAAGATCTTTTCCCAATCTGTTGGTTGCCCTTTTGTGCTAATGACAGTGTCCTTTGCCTTAAAGAAGCTTTGTAATTTGATGAGATCCCATTTGTCGATTCTTGATCTTAGATCATAAGCCATTGGTGTTTTGGTCAGGAAATTTTCCTCAGTGACCATGTGTTCGAGGCTCTTCCCCACTTTTTCTTCTATTAGTTTGAGTGTATCTGTTTTTATGTGGAGGTCCTTGATCCACTTGGACTTGAGCTTTGTACAGGGCAATAAGATTGGATCGATTTGCATTCTTCTACATGCTGACCTCCAGTTGAACCAGCACCATTTGTTGAAAATGGTATCTTTTTTTTTCATTAGAATTTTATACCTCCTTTGTCAAAGATCAAGTGACCATAGGTGTGTGCATTCTTTCCTGGGTCTTCAGTTCTATTCCATGGATCTACCTGCCTGTCTCTGTGCCAATACCATACACTTTCTATCATATTGCTTTGTAATATAGCTTGAGAACAGGAATGGTGCTTCTCCCAGAAGTTCTCTTATTGTTCAAAATAATTTTCGCTATCTTTGGGTTTGTTATTCCAGATGAATTTGCAAATTGTTCTTTCTAACTCTATGAAGAATGGAGTTGGAATTTTGGTGGGAATTGCATTGAATCTGTAGATTGCTTTTGGCAAGATGTTCATTTGTACAATATTAAACCTGCCAACCCATGAGCATGGAGATCTTTCCATCTTCTGAGAACTTCTTCAATTTCTTTCTTCAGAAACATAAAGTTCTTGTCATACAGATCTTTCACTTGCTGAGTTGTAGTCACACTGAGGTATTTTATATTATTTGTGACTATTGTGAAGTGTGTTATTTCCCTCACTTCTTTCTCAGCCTGTTTCTCCTTTGAGTAGAGGAAAACTACTTCTTTGTTTGAGTTAATTTTATGTTCAATCTCTTTGCTGAAGTTGTTTATCAGGTTTAGGAGTTCTCTGGTGGAATTTTTTGTGTCACTTAAGTATACTATCATATCATCTGTGAATAGTGATATTTTGACTTTGTCCCTTCCTATTATTAGCCCCTTGACCTCATTTTGTTTCTGATTGCTCTGGCTAGGACTTAGAGTACTATAATGAATAGGTAGAGAGAGAGTGGGCAGCCATGTCTAGTTTCTGATTTTAATGGGATTCCTTCAAGTTTCCCTTCATTTAGTTTGATGTTGGCTACTGGTTTGCTGTATATTGCTTTTACTAGGCCTTGAAATTCCTGATCTTTCCAAGACTTTTAACATGAAGGAATGTTGAATTTTGTCAAATGCTTTCTCAGCATCTAATAAGATGACCATGCATTTTTTATTTTTTCTTTGAGTTTACTCACATAGTGGATTATGTTGATGGATTTCCCTATGTTGAACTATCCCTGCATCCATGGGATGAAGCCTACTTGATCATGATGGATGATAATTTTGATGTGTTCTTGGATTTTGTTTGTGAGATTTTTATTGAGTATTTTTGCACTGATATTCATAAGGGAAATTGGTCTGAAGTTCTCTTTCTTTGGTGGGTCTTTGTGTGGTTTAGGTACAAGCATGATTGTGACATCATAGAAGAAACTGGGTAGTATTCATTCCCTTTCTATTTTGTGGGATAGTTTGGACACTACTGGTATTAGGTCTTCTATGAAGGTCAGAGAGAATTGTGCACTAAACACATCTGGTTCTGGGTTTTTTTGTTGTTGTTATTGTTGTTGTTGTTGGGAGACTTTTAATAACTGTTTCTATTTCTTTAGGAGTTATGGGTCTGTTTATATGCTTCATCTGATCCATGTTTAACTTTGGTACCTGGTATGTTTCTAGAAAATTGTTCATTTCATCCAGATTTTTCAGTTTTGTTGAGTATAGGCTTTTGTAGTAGGATCTGATGATTTTTTAAATTTCCTCAGTTTCTGTTATGTCTCCCTTTTCATTTCTGATTTTGTTAATTTGGATACTCTCTCTTTGCTCTCTGGTTAGTCTGGCTAAGAGTTTAAATATCTTGTTGATTTTCTCAAAGAACCAGCTCCTAGTTTTGTTGATTCTTCGTATAGTTCTTATTGTTTCTCCTTGGTTGATTTCAGCCCTGAGTTTGATTTTTCCTACTGTGTGCTCCTCTTGGGTGTATTTGTTTCTTTTTGTTCTAAAGCTTTTAGGTGTTCTGTCAAGCTGCTAGTATATGCTTTCTCCAGTTTCTTTTTGGAGACACTCAGAGCTATGAGTTTTCCTCTTAGCACTGCTTTCATTGTGCCCCATAAGTTTGGGTATGTTGTACCATCATTTTCATTAAATTCTAAAAAGTCTTTAATTCCTTTCTTTCTTTCTTCCTTCCTTTCTTTCTTTCTTTCTTTCTTTCTTTCTTTCTTTCTTTCTTTCTTTCCTTTCTTCCTTTCTTCCTTTCTTTCTTTCTTGACCAAGTTATCATTGAATAAAGCATCGTTCAGCTTCCATGTGTATGTGGGCTTTCTGTTGTTTTTGTTGTTATTCAAGGCCAGTCTTAGTGTGTGGTGATCTGATAGGATGCATAGGATTATTTCAATCTTCTTGTATCAATTGAGGCCTGTTTTGAGACTGATTACATTGTCAATTTTGGAGAAGGTACCAAAGGGTTGCTGAGAAGACGGTATAGTCTTTTATTTTAGGATGAAATGTTCTATAGGTATCTGTTAAGTCCATTTGGCTCATAACCTCTGTTAGTTTCTCTATGTCTCTGTTTAGTTTCCATTTCCATGATCTGTGCATTGATGATAGTGGTGTTTCGAAGTCTCCCCCTATTATTATGTGAGGTGCAATGTGTGCTTTGTGCTTTAGTGAGGTTTCTTTTATGAATGTAGGTGCCCTTGCATTTAGAATATCTATATATTCAGAATTGAGAGTTCATCTTAGTGGATATTTCCTGTGATGAATATGAAGTGTCCTTCATTATCTTTTTTTGATAACTTTTGGTTGTAAATAGATTTTATCTGATATCAGAATGTCTACTCCAGCTTGTTTCTGGGGACCATTTGCTTAGAAAATTGTTTTGCAGCATTTTACTCGGAAGTAGTGTCTCTCTTTGTCACTGAGGTGTGTTTCTGGTATGGGGCAAAATGCTGGTTCCTTCTTACATGTCCAGCCTGTTAATCTCTGCCTTTTTATTGGGGAATTAAGTCCATTGATGTTGAGATATTAGACACTACTGATTGTTGTTTCCTGTTATTTTTGTTGTTTGGAGTGGAATTATGTTTGTGTAGCTCTCTTCTTTTGGGTTTGTTACAAGAATATTACTTTCTTGCTTTCTTCTAGGGTGTAGTTTCCCTCCTTATTTTGGAGTTTTCCATCTATTATCCTTTGTAGAGATGGATTTGTGGAAAGATATTGTGTAAATTTGATTTTGTCGTGGAATATCTTGGTTTCTCCATCTATGTTTGCTGGATATAGTAACCTGGCCTAGCATTTGTGTTCTCTTAGTGTCTATATGACATCTGTGTAGGATCTTCTGGCTTTCATAGTCTCTGGTGGAAGTCTAGTGTGATTCTGATAGGTCTGCCTTTATGTGTTTCTTGACCTTTTTCCCTTACTGCTTTTAATATTCTTTTCTTGTTTTGTGCATTTGGTGTTTTGACTATTATGTAACTGGAGAAATTTCTTTTCTGGTCCAATCTATTTGGAGTTCTGTAAGAATTTTGTATGTTTATGGGCATCTCTTTCTTTAGGTTAGGGAAGTTTTCTTCTATAATTTTGTTGAAGATATTTACTGGCCCTTTAAGTTGAGAATCTTCACTCTCTTCTCTACCTATTATTATGTGTGTCATGGAACTAGAGGTTCATGAAAGAAAATGGAGGCACTTTAAGGTAGAGGGAAAAGGAAAGTGGAGCTGGAGAAATGGATGGCTCAGCCATTAATGGTTAGGTGTCAAGTAAAACATTGAGAGTAATAAAATACATATGATGTGAAAGTGCATAGAGAAAAAGAAATTCAATTAGGGATTGATGGGAGGGGGTACCAGTAGGTGAGAGAGGGACCAGGGGAGAGCATTGTGGGAGGAGTCAAATGAGAACAACATGCACTGATGTGGATGTAGGCAGACACCATAATAGAACTTATTACCTTGAACACTAAGTTTAAAGAGAAAACAAAACAAAACAAAAACAGAAGCAAGATAAAGTATGCAACAGTATCAAACTATTCAGAGAGCATATGCAAAAGGAAGAAAAAATACAATAAAAGTTTTTAAATATATGTGAACAAACACATATAAACGTGACATATAAACGTGAAGTTTTTTGGAAATACTAGTTATCAAGTAAGTGCACATTAAAGCAACGTTCAAATGTTTATAATTAGAACATAACCCTAATTTAAAGTCTGAATATGCCACAATATCAGAATATGAGAATATATTCAGTTGATACCAGTATAAATAATAATAAAATATTGTACATAAACTAATACTATAGAAACTTTTCAAGAAGAAATTCTAAGGTTTCACTTCAAATGAGGATATTTTATAGCCACCAAAAGTTGGATTATAAGCCTATTTTTAAAGATGAGTAAAAAATATATATGTAAAAATATTTCAGATATTTATAAATAAGAGTGAATTATATGATATATACCCTTTTGCCATTATTTCACGGTTATTAGTATACTTAGAAAATTTAGGAAATTTAGAAAAACGAAACATACATTTTTAATGTGCTGCCTTGTTTACGGGATGCAAAAATTCTTTAGAAAAGAAAGTAGTTCACTCGTTTCTCAGCAATATTTTTACTTGCTGTTTTGTGCATTTTCGAGATTAACCTCAGGGCAATTTGATATGCCACATGAAATGATACTCAAAATGCGGAATGAATCCTGACAGTCCCTAGAGTCAAAATTGTTTTTGCAACAGTGACATTACTTGATATTTCTCATTGTGCAGCCATTTTTATTAATGGTGAAAGGCTACAGGGGGTAAAACTGTTGGTGTCCCAGCAGAACCAAGATGTGCCAGCTGTCACCGTATTCTCTGCTATGAGCGCTTGCTATAAAAGGAAGACAAGTTTTATAATAAAAACGCTATTTCGAAAATGAAAAGTTTCCTTCTAGAATCTCTTTAAAGCACAATTGCTATTAAATCTCTGCCTTGTGTGTACATGTGTTTCTAATATTCTCTGTGACACAATAGAAAATAAAACTGAGCTATAACAAATGAAACAATTGTCCTAAGATCAAGGAGTTCTGGGATTAATTCAGCTGTGAGCTGACCTGTCACCCTTTCAGCAGATGGGCACCAGTGCCATTTAAATATCATTTTTACATGGAAGGATGGCCAACTGGACACTATGGTTATACAGAACCGACATATGACTGACATATGATGAAAGCCAGCCTGTAACTGAAAGGAAAGGACTGACAGTCCTTGCCCGGTAAAATTCTGAGCTTTCTAATGAAAATTGGAATTTTGGAAATATTCATCACTATCGGCCTAAATTTCTCAAAGATTTTTTTCTAACAAAAATTGTTTTTGATATTAAATATTACCAAAATATATTTGATATATTAATATTTATAATGCAATGTTCAAATATTTGATGGAATGAGTTGGCATTAGGAGGAGATATATAGCTTACTGAAACAATATTTTTCAAATAACTAGTTTACAATGTTACAAAGCTATTCATCAGCTTTTACCCACAAACCTATTCAGAGTAGGAAGTCTAATGACTTATTATCACAGAATATAAAAACTACAGCAAAACCACAATTTTTGATACCACACCGAATCAATATTTAAGCAGCTTTCATTAATTATTATCTGCCTGGGGAAGTGGCCCAGTTTGTAAATGGCTGATCATGCTGACATGAGGATCTACATTTGGATCTTTAGGATGTGTATTGAAAGCCTGTCGTGCTGGTCTCTACCTGTAATTTCTACATTGGCTCAGCACAGAGAGGCGGAGCCCTGCGACATTTTAGCCAGCCAGTTAGACTACATTGTGGGTTTCAAACTCAGTGAGAGACTCTATCTATAAAAATAAGGTGTGACACAATTGTGGAAGCCATTCCATGGGGATCTCTCGTCTCCATACACAGGCATATACACCCTGAAATAGATGCCATACACCTTGCATATGTACATGAACATATACACATTCTCATACAAAATTCATGTCTAGCCATCTGTGTATAAGACTTTTTTTTTACATATTTCAACACAGAACAACATCACT
>NC_046160.1:48775078-48780078 GCF_011064425.1 Rattus rattus
CTTCCTCATTCTCTAATTACTGAGCACAGCTGCCTGGTCTGGCCCCACTGAGTTAAACAATGAGCTTGGTGTGGTCCTCACACCAAGGATACTGATTCTAATGATGCTTTGCTCAGTTTTCAGTCCTTACTTTATTAGTAAGACTTTGGGTCAAAGAATTAATGAAAAACCATGTATGGAGTGACATACATCAGGATTTGATTCTTCTGCACTTGTCAGATTGACAGATACATCTTAGTAGGGTGTGGCTGTCCATCTCTCAAATCTTGGTACTTGCAAGGCTGTGGAAGATAAGTCCTGTCTCAAAACAAACTCTTTAAATGCAGTTTGCTCCACAACTGTACTACCTAGTGTAAGTAAATCACTTAGTGACTCTCATGGGATAAGACTGGAAGAGATATCTTTTTCCAGATTATCCCTGAACACCTACACACACATACACACACACACACACACACACACACACACACACACACACACACACACACACACACTGGTCTTTATCTTTTTAGTAGTCAATGTACCTCCTGGATGCTAGAAGTTCAGGTTTGTGTACTAGCAAAGCACTCTACCAATTTAAGACCTGTTCTCTTGAGTCAATAATATTGATGCAAAGTTTTTAGAAATTATTGTACAGTGGGAGGAAGGAGAAATGTAGCTTTTCCTAGGAATAGGGCAAAGATTAAATAAGAAATTTCAAGTAGCTGGGAGGAGTAAGGAAATTTTATCTTCTTTCTTGGAAATTAGGCATAGACAGATGACTTGACCTTCCAAATTTTCAGTGGTATAAATTTAATGTGCACACAATATTTTACCATATATTTTTGTATCTGATTAAAATATTTTTTGTTTAAGCCAAATTTTATTTAAGGTGGCTTTAAAAGCTCTTGGTTCATTTTTTCCTTGTTTGCAGTTTGGTATCTGCTCCCAAACAAACCGAGTGCCTCCCCAGACCTCTTAAGTAGCTCACCAGCTCTGTACGCCCCGAGCAATAGCGTTTTGTGGGGTTGAAGTTCTACTTCTGGGAAGCTCTACTTCCCAGCCTATTCCAGATCTTTAATGTGGGAAGTAAGGAGAGGGATGAAAAAAGGAATGAGCAGTTTTATGTGACCACTGTGGGCAGCTGGAACAACAGATCTGCTCAGCCATGTCTTCATTAAACAACCAACGCTGTAACTGGGTACAGCTCTCCAAAGGCGGTTGGAGAACGAAAGCCCAGCATCTTAACAACGAGCCCCTTAAACGCGCTGTAGGGCAGGGTGTTAGAACCTCTTCTTACTGAAATGCTGTGGCTGTCTTAGGAGAGGGGTAGCCGTGGATCTTTATTGAAAACCTTTGTGTATCTCGATTCTGTCCTCAGTCTTAAGAGTAATCTGATCAATTGTGTTGCAGCTTCATTGCTTTTCATGAAATAATTGTTTTGTTTCTTCTATGTACAATTTATGAGTTCTACAAAGTTTGTGCATCTCCCAATTAAATTTCAACAACTCCTTTGTTTAGGCATAAATCCCAAAGTATGTGCAAGTATTAAGTGTAAGTATTTAATACAACTGTGGAACTTACACTGAAGGCAGGGAGAGTAAGTGTAGAATGTGAAGCAATGATTTTTGTCCTCGTCCAGCCATCAACAATATTTTATCTTTCTCAACATCCTGTTGTTTACTGTCTGATTTGGCTGTGTGTTATTGTTGTTGTTGTTGTTTTAGGTTTTGTTTTGGTTTTTTGTTTCACATGAAAATATTAGGACATTGAGACAAAATATGGTTCTTTTTACAAATTCTAAAATTACACAAAGCTGATAACAATGGAAGAACCAGTTATATTCTCTTACAGTTTTACTTTGTATCTTCTAGTGTGGGCTGGCAATATGGCTCAAAGGCAGGTAGGGCTCTTGACGCCAGGCCTGAAGACATGTGTTTGATTTCTGGAACCCACATGGAGAAAGAGATAACAAATTCCACAAGTTGCTTCTTGGCTTACGTACATATCATTGGGTGAGTACCCCACCTCACATGTATTTGTGTGTGCACTGCACAAATAAATGTAAAAAGTATTTAAAATAAATAGCTTCTGGTATGCCCAGTGCATCAATATTGCGACTTCATGGAATGCTTGGCGGCTTACCGTTCCATACCAAGTGCACCGTTAAATCATGCATTATCTCTTTGGGTATGCTGTCTAGAGGATTTATTATGAGAAACAGACTGTTCAATAGGAAAGGTTTCCGGTGAACAAAGAGCCGGATTGAAACTTTCAAACCCTTCTCTAATGCTGATGGTAAATATACAACCTTGTAAATCTAAACTCAAAATGTTCTTTATACTAATGAGAAGTTTTAGCAGACCTTGAGACTCCAAATCAGCAGTCCTCTACATATGGTAACATGAATGTACTTTACAAGTCATCTTATGGGTGCTGAAAAGGTGACTCAGCTGTTAAGAGCGCTGACTTCTCTCTTCCAGAGGACCCGAGTTTGGTTCTCAGAAACCAAATAGTGACTTATAACCATCTATAACTCCAATTCTAGATAATCTGATGCTCCCTTTTGGCTTCTGTGGGTACTAGGCATGCACAAAGTATACAGACATATATGCAGGCAAAACACTCATAGAATGAAATAAAATAAAAAGTAATCTCAGAAATCATACTTCTCTTTTTTATTAGACCAATATCAAAATATAACTTTATCCACAGTTTTACCTGAAATACTTTTTACTCATTTCCATACATTCTATGAAGTCCCTCAGGTTTCTTAAAGAAACAGTGATTTCATGCTACACTAAACTCCAACGCTGTAAATAAGCTTTGCATTCCTGGCTTTATAAGCGACACCACTTCAGAGTATGGGCTATGTCTATTGTCTGTACAGTTGTCTATTTCATAGTTCCCAGTGAGGACTATAGTAACACTTCCCCTACAATCTTATCAACACAAACATTTCCATCTCTCCTCCGCTTGAAATGTGCTTGCTATACCAATGTCAGAGTTTAAGACTGAATGATTTCCTTACCCAAAAGTTTCCTAGGTTTTCCAGAATTTTCCTATCTTTTCTATCAACTCATAAAGGAGCAAACATATCCATAAAAGTAAACCTAAGCTGCCACCCGCCGTTTCCACATTCCTTTCTGTTTGTTAACATGCTTCCCTGGGTTTCCATTATTTAGGCAATCAATACACACTAACACAGTTTATTTTCTGAGCACTAAGCTAGATACTGTTAGCAGATATGTTTTATGTATACTTTCTCCACGAATCAAAGTGTACCTAGTAGATGAGACAGACATATTCCTAAGCACTGCAGTGCACTGTGATTAAGTACTGTCAGTGAGGTTGGCACAGATGTGAAGATAATTCAGAGGGGGAAAATGACCACAAGGGTAAAGTTTGAAATTTTAAAATAACCATGAAGGGCAGATGTTTGTATATGGCCATAATTAGAAATGTTAGGAAGCTAAGACTTTGTATATTCCTTACCCTTGGAAAGGTCAGACTGGTTTCCTGAACCTTGTGCTTCCTGGAATCAAAAGAGAACTGTTTACACCAAACACACACACACACACACACACACACACACACACACACACACACACACACACACACACACACACTACGTGCTGGGCCTTTCAGTGCCTTATATTTTCCATTCTATATTCACAAACTCTTGGCAATACACTACTTCTAACTATATCGGTGCCATGTTCTTTAGGTTTACTTTCCATTTTCTATCCTTGTTTTGTCTTCACTTCTGAACCTACATATTCTGAAACTACAAGGTTTATCATTCCACTGCACTTCCAACAGCCTAGGTTTGCCTCCTGTAGGCCCTGCAAGAAACAGGAGGCTAATCTCAGTCCCAACTATCTCTTTGCTCCTACTCCCAAGGTGTTTAACACACTTACAGAGAAGGAACAAATTGCTATGGGGCCACGCTGGTGGTTTAGCCCATCCTCAGGGTCAAAGTCATATTCCATTTTCACAGACCATAATTGTTTCACATGTCCACCAGTGTCCTCAGCTGTTTTAATTATCAGCTTCAACCGATGATGGAATCAGTTCATAAGAGGACAGTGATCATCTGACCAGTTCTGTTTCGGTTCTTCACCTTCTCCATCCTGCATGCAATCTGCACCTGTCTTTGCCTGTGCCACGTGGTTACAACAGAAAGAGCAGCATTCACCTCCAGTGATTCTACCTTCATTCTGGTTCTTGTTCCTTTCTTGTGCTAGCTACGGCTTCCTGGAGAAACAGAACCAATGGATCAAGAGAAGGAGAGGGGGAAAGACAGAGAGATGGGGAAGAGGGATTGCTTACTGAATTACGGAGTGTGACGTCTCAAGATCTACTCTTCTGCAAGCTGGAGAACCACTAAAGCTGCTGGTGTATTGAGTCCAGGCCTGAAGATCTGAGAAACAGAGGGGCTGATGATAAAATTTCCAGCTGGAGGTTCAAAGGACTGTGAACTCTGGGGACTGGGTACATCCTGGAGGCAGTCCTGGGGTCTGCAGGAAGTGAATGGGGAGATCTGTGCCTGCTGGAGGGAAGACAGAAGCTTTGCTTGGGAGTGAACAAACCCTTCTTACTCTGTCTTTCCGTCTACCCAAACCCTCCTTATTGCAGTGCACATGGCTGCCTGCATGGGCTGACTCTGGAACTGCTTCATTTCCTTAGCTTGCTCAGGCTGACACAAAACTACACCACCATGGCATGCTGCTCTGTCCTTAGCTGCCCAGTGGTCAAGTACCCTGTCTGTGCTGAACTTGCCCTTGTCTTTTCAGCAAATTAACACATGTAAATTTTTCTACTAAAAAGGAATCCCCTTTCTGATTGTTTCGGATTTTAGCTATTTCTCTCCCCATCTTTGAAATCCCAGCTCTCTGCCAACAAAATAGCCACGCACTGTTAGCCATTGTATGAGTGACCAATCATAAGTTATCTCACATATGTAAAACAACATGCACACGTAAGCATTAATAATTAAAATGTGCCCACAGATCTGCTAA